>NC_053448.1:41279353-41579353 GCF_007990345.1 Gossypium hirsutum | reverse complement strand
CCCACTTATCGTATTCAACACTTTTTTTTTGAAAATTAAAATAATTATCAAACACATTTAAAATATTAAATGTTGAAAGTTTTCATTTTTAATGAAATAAAAATTTTGAATAGTTTATCAAACACACTCTTACACTCAATAATAGAGAAATTATTTTATGAACCTTTCCCACCACATCATTCATGGTTCCTTTCCAATTATTCAATGACATTTCAATAATTTTTTACATGCCATTGATACATAATTTTGGTAAATTTTTTATCCTAAACCTTGAACCCAATCTCAACCTCAAAGTTTGGGGTTCGAGGTCTAGAGTAAAAAAATTACAAAAATAATGTATCAGTGACATAAAAAAATTATTGAAATATCATTAAATAATTAAAAAGTGACCATAAATAATATGATGGAAAGGGTACATAAAATAATTTCTTAAAATAATAATTCATATATATATATATATATGAGAAGGTGTATAAAAAAATGAAATATTATTTATGTCGAAGTACAATAGCATATTATTCTCCGTATATAATATGCTATGCTAAATGGCATCACTTGATACAAAGGTAAAAAGCGTTATTATAAGGATGGATTCAAATCAGTCCTCATTTTACTACTAAATTTTAATACAGGTAACATTTGCAATTCAACTCCAAACAAAAGGTTATATTTGTAGAACCATAAAAGTCTATCCACATGAAAAACATACAAAAATTAAATTAATGTTTTTAAAACTTTTATCTGTATCAAAATTTAGCTTTTGATTCTTTGTACTAATAGGAGTAAATTGAGGACTGATTTGAATCCATCCTTATAATGGAGACCTAACAAATGCTTTTTACCTTTTTATCAAGTGATGCCATTTAGCATAGCATTTTATATACGGAGAATAATCTGCTATTGTACTTGAGCATATATAAATTTGGTGGAGAAACATCCTCCCCATATTCTCATTCCTTACTCCATATTTCATTTTGGGTTTTTCGAGTTGAATAATTTTCAAATCGGCAAGTTTCGAATTTGATTGACTTTTAATTAATTGTTCGTGTATATGTTATTTTTGGACTTTAAATTGTACGAATTCAAACTTTTCTACAAATAATTTAAATTATATTATATTCAAATTAGATTTTGGAATCCCAAAATTCCATTTGGTATTCTATAAATGGTGAAACGAGTCTCCATAGACGCCGATACCACAGCTGCAACGCATTAGGCACAGTGTAACACACTAGCAGGGGTCAACTACAAGTCCACGCTCCACTTATAATGATGCATCCTTATTATAAAACATCTACCATTCCCAAAATTCCAGCAATTTCCGAATTCAGATCAAATAAAAATATAATCGTAAAGCAATGCCCTTAATCATCTTTTTCATTTAATCGAACCCATCATTTCATCGATACATTACATTGGTTCGATAATTTTTTAGTCCTTAAAAGCTACCGACATGGTCACAATTAAAGTAATAAAATTATGATTTTCTTGCACTGAAATTGTGGGAAGAATAAGTATTAAAAATGTTGTTGTGTTACTAACTATTTAAAAACCAAACATAAATTAAAAAGAAAAATAAAAGTCACTAAAGTGGAATTAGGGCAAAATTAGGGTTAGTCCACATCTTAAAAAATTCAATTGATGTTGAGAACTCATCACTCATATAAAGATGGAGAATAACAAATTGATAGGTTTTTCTTTTTTTCTAAGACCATGTTCATAGTACATTATAATAGTACATAGTGCTTTTTTGGACATCTTGAATCTTAAAAATAAAAAAAAGTCTCCAATGGAATATTTCAAAGAGAATCTTTCAAAATCATTTTAGGGTTTCTAATCTTCTTAAATATGCTCATATATATATATACTAACCATAGTACAAGAAATAGCTAAGGGACAAGCTCTCCCAATTTTAGAAAGTTTTCATTAAGTTTCTCTGCAAAACTTAATTTCACATTCCATCACTGAAGATCTAATCTTAAATTCAATTCTTAAACATCTCCTAGCTCGGATAAAAAATCACATTTAACACATTATTTTTACTACAAAACAAAGTTTTCTTTTCTTAGTGATGGGAAAAAAATATGATAAGAGTGGTAGTAGAGTGACACTTGACTATAAAGAGGGGGTGAAAATGATTCAAAGTGAAAGAAGGAAGTGGTGGGCGATGAAAACACCATCCAAAGTGGGGGAGGGGGAGAGTAGCTTTTTGAAGAAAGCAAAAGTTATTATTTAAAGATGTTAAAGGCCTACCTATTATTCTTCTTTCTTTCTTTTTCCCTGCGATTCAAATAATAATATGTTTTTTTTAATGAACATAGAAAAAAAATTAAAATAATGATTTGACTTAAACTCAATTATTTGAAACATAAACTTATCCAAATGTAGGGCTATGATCCAATGGTACAAATCACCACATACATGTACATATATGGAGTTCCACTAAAATGGAATTGTAGGCTAAAAATATTCAAATGGGTTAATATAACTTTTAGTCTTTGAATTTGACAATTATGTTTACCTCAGTACTTGAATTTGGATTTTTGAATTTGGATTCTATCACGATTTGATGGTGTAGGACTCTGATATTGTGCCACGTTTAAAATTTTAGGTGATGACAACGCAAATTCTCAGAGTGGTACATCATCAAATTTTTACATTTCTCAAGTTTAAGTAACAAAATGGACCCAAAAAATACAAACATCAAATTAGACCTAATTATTAAATTTAGGGACTAAAAGTTATATTAACCCTATTAAAAAATATCGTTGGTCAAATTGTGTCCATCCCTTTATTCGTACACCACATGCACCAAAAACAACTTTATGAACTTTTTTTTCTTTTTCTTTTTGTGATTATGATTGAGAATTTGTCCACAACTTTCACCTTATAATAGAGTTAGTAGGTCATAATATCTCGTCACTGCTTTCGTCAAAATTTGCTTGTTATTAGCTTGATTGGTACGAGCCTTGTTGTCAATACAAAAGGATGTGAGCTTGAGTACATTGAAGCGTATTATCCTTCTATTTATAGGTTAGGGGCTATGGATAGTCTTAGAATTTTTGTCAAAAAACTTATAATGAGATTATTTTAAAAAATTTAGTATAATTACATAAGTGTACAAATAACCATTTTTATCCGAAAAAAGATAATTATATTGATAATTAAATTAAAATTTATTAGTATAATTACATATTTTATTCGAATTATTAAATTTGGGTTCTAAGGAATTAGTTCCGTAAAAAAGAAAGGGTGTAGACTTTAAAATATTGATCCAAAGGTGACAAGTTGGACTTATTGAGCTCTAGCCCAAATCTGGTCACTTTCCATTTTTATTTTTCATAATTTTTAGCTTCAAATGAGTATAAATTACTTAAGGTATTTATGGTTGAATCAGGTTGGGTTTCTATATATGGCATTAATGATTTCATTACTTATCTAAGCTATAAGTCCTGCCCAATATATGGATATTAAATTGTACTCAAATTAATTCATATTTTAAATTGATTAATTTAAATTCATTTATTTAAATTTTTTATATAAATATAGATTTAAGTTTTAATTTAATATTTATTAACTTTATATTTTTTTATTAAAATTTAAAACATAACCATTTTAAATATTTTTAACAATTATATTATAATATAATATAACTATTATTGAGCTTATCATGAATAATACTAAGGGATAAATAATAAAGCTACACATAAACTTTGGTTCTATGTGCAATGCTATACATGAATTTTGATTTTCTTAAATGTATACAATTGGATCAAAGTAAAGTTTAATGCGTCTATCTGAATCACAATTAAAATTTTACTTATGTAATTGCACCAAATCCAAATTTATGCATCGAATTGCACATCGAAATAAATTAAAGCTCATGTGTAGTTTTTATGTTTATCCCTAATACTAATAATAAGAACAAATGTTCGCAATGGCCATGGCACTCAACATGGGTTCAAGTCATGGGACCCTACACTTGATGGGAAAGTAGCCAAAACCCTAAAAGCATCCAACGAGTTAGCTAAGATCCATGATTGAAGCCAAGATATGTTAAGGGGTCAAGTTAAAATTAACTTTATTTAAAACTATGAACTCAAATAGGCTGATCATCAAAGTGCCTCAACCACATTGGGAAAACATTCCACCATTCAAAGATTGGCAATGGCAACGCTAGCACCCGACATATAGTTTCAAATCATGGGTCCTTCAAAGCTGATGGGAAGTAGCTGGTGGACAATATTGAAAACTTTTTATGAGATGAAATGAAATCAAGTCGAGCATAGGATCACAAGATATGTTTATATGCCTGTTCAAGTGGTGGCATGTGATTCCAAGCTGATCTGATTAAAACCCTTTCTTCTTTCCTCTAAAAATGTAATGTAAGCTTAAAAAATTTCTTGGGTAATAAACATCTTTTGTCACACTAGAAAACAAATGTAATAAAAAACTAAGCTAGTTTTTGATCAAATATCTCGTAGGTTTCTGTTATCAAACGAATCAATTTAATCTTTATTAAAAAGAATCAAATAAGTTCAAATGTAACAAAGTTATCATTTATTATATAAAAATTCTTATTTTTTACGAAAAAAAGATTTTATTCATACGTTACTAACCAATGGTAGTATAAAGATTTTTTTTTACTGAATTACAAACACTCAACATATCTTGATGATCAATTTTTAGATAAGATGTAATAATAACAAAGCCAAAGTAAGTAGTTTTCCTTTCATCATACCCACACTTCCATTGGCAAAGCTCTTTCATGCAAAAAGAATTTAAATATTACATTCCTTATTCATTCCAAAGACACACAAGCTAGCTATATATATATATATAGTCAAAACTATTACTGCATCATATTTATAGTTTAATACCTAAAGCATTTTCTTATCCATGGTAAGTGGTAACATGTAATGCAGATCTGTATATATGAGAATATACAAGTGAATATGTCTGTAAACATCATCTCCAACTTGAAACCCTAGAGATAAAGTTTGACCAAACTTGAAAACCAGATCTTAATAACAGCATGAAACTGACAGATGAGATAAAAAGAAAAAAAAGAAGCCATCATGGAAAAAGATCTGAGTAATGATGAACTAGAAAAAGAGGGTTTTACAACTTAGTACTGACAGAAAAAAAAAAGAAAGTAATGATGAAACTTTAACAAATTGGTCAAAAACCCTTTCATCATTGCACTGCAAAGTAACAAACAACCTTAATTTCAGTAAATAAAACACCCCAATGATCCAAAAAAACAACCCAAACCTTTTTTACATGCTGCAGTCCATGGGAGTTACATATGGGAGCAATGATTGGGGGGAATGAAGCCTGGTCCGACGACACTAGTACAACCTTAATCCATTACAAAAATAAGCAATATAAAGATCCCCACGTTAATCAGAACAATATTGCAGGGAAAACGGATTAGAAACACAAGTGTCCCCGGTCCAGACAACATTCCCCTCAGAATGAATGCTCCCCTAAAAACTATATCTTCAAAAGAGGCTTTGGTGGCAGCTAAGGGTTTTGTGTATGTGCGTTGCTTGGATTCTCTCTTATCTCTTTATCCCCCCCAAGAGTTTAGCCTCTGTTCAAGGGAGGGGGGAGAGAGAGATGGGGAGAGTGGTGGGGTTTTGGCCTTTTTGGGTGACAATGAAATAATGAAGAGGAAAATATGGGTGATGGGGGAGTAGTTAAGATGAGTAAAAAGAGTTGGAATTTGGAACCCAAAGTTTAAAAAAAATGACAAATTTTGTAAAAGGTCCTTGTATTATGTACTTTTGATGAAATTAGTCTTTCTATTATAAATTGATGATGTATAATTTCTCTAATTTTCAAAATGTGCATTTTTATTCTTGAAGTTAAGGTTGGATTTGATTTCTGAAAATATTTTATATTCTCATTTTCAATGAGTAGTTTTTATTTTTTTTTATTTTAAAGATGAGAAACACATTTGATAAATAGAAATAAAAATGTGTTTTCAATAAAATAAACAAGTTTTATATTTATATGAATTTGAAGTAGGATACCAGATTATATAGGTTAGGTTATCATATATATGTATAAATTTTTGAAAAAACTAGGCAGAAAAGTTAGATTTAACATTTAACATACACATTTCAAAAGTGATAATTAAAAATGATTAAATTATAGTATAAGAACTAATTTGTAAAAAGAACATAGTATAAGGACCTTCCATAAAATTAGACGTTTAAAAAAAGATAAAACATAGATGGAGACTCGACCCTACTAGCTATTTATTTCCTCAGTTTCAGAAAAGACCACGACCACCATGCACTCGAATCCATTTTTTTAATTAAAAGAATTATAATTATTATTTTAAAAATTTCAAACAAAACCAAAATTAGATTTAATAAATCTAAATTTAAATAAAATCGATTATTGATTTTCTCCAATTTGTTGGTCTGCACAATCAAGATATATGGATGATGGTGGGATGCAGTCATCAAACATGATAATAGTAATAAATAAATAAATAAAATAAAATAAAATTACCACTTAGATTGTTGTGTCTAATCGTTTACGTAACCTAGAATTACTGTACTAATCATAACAAAATAATAGTATGATGACAAAAATAATAGAATAGTCAAGTAAAAAAAAAGTGAGTCACACTTACCCATACCTAATTTTCTTTTCCAACTACAACTTTTATTTAAATACCATTTCAGATACTAAGTTACTTATAATAATAGAGGATGGTTGCCTAAAATACGCGTTTACAAGTGTAAAATGCGCATGGTTCACTTTCTAACACAACTTAATTAAGTGTGGGTTTGGATGGGTAGTGAAGTGCGATGCGCTTAGCTTAGCTTATTTTTTGTCTCACGTTACAGTATTTATTTTTATTGTCACCTTTATTTTTACACTAATCGCAGATAAATGTACTGTCCATCTAAACTCACTCTAAGCACTTTCTCTATATGAATCTATATTTTTTTAAAAACTCGAGAGTAAAAAAATTATACTAACATGTTGAGAGTTATTGACACTTGATAAACATATTCACAAACTTCTTCTTATAAAAATTATCAATTACAAATTTAATTTCTTTGACTAAATAATACTTTTTTTGGTTCATTAAAGAAAGGACCTTGTGTGGTGTGTCACTATCGGGAATGGGAGAGGAATTCGAGGCGATGACCGACAGATAAGGTCAGAGAGTCCACCCTCTCCTTTTTTTTACCTATCACTTCTATATTTAGCTAAACTTAGGTCAAAGTAACTACATTTTAACCTTTTTTCATTTTTTCATGGCATTTATTACAAAAATCAAACAATCACAATTGCATTTAAAGGATGCATAATGTAATTGCATTGGTAGTAAATGGTAAATTAGTCCTTTTTTATTTATTTTTAATGTTAAAAATTAATTTTTATATATTAACATAAAGTATACCTAACACGTCACAAATAACTATCTAATTATTTCGTCAACAATATTAATTTTTAATAATAAAAATAAATAAAATTTTTAACAAAAAAATTAATTTACATTTTTTCTAATAAAAAAAACAAATATCATCTAAATCTTTACTATACTTTCTACATTAATCCAAATCTCTTCAACTCAAACCTAATATGTGTTTGTGATATATATAGTGGCTTCCATGAGATTATGATGTGTTTGGATTGTGGGAAAATATACATTGTTTTGTAGGTGTCAGGATAGTGACATGGCGAAACTAGTATCATTCTAACACTACAGGTGACTCCCGCAAATTAATGAAAACTCTTTTTTTATTTTTTGAAAATAAATTAAAACTTATATTAAAGCAAAAAATGGAAAATATATAAATATCAATGCTGGCATGCTCTATAATCTATGTTGTTTACAGCAAAGGCTCCACCATTTTTTTATTTTCTCTTTCACAACTGTACATCAGAGTGACAAACGGAGACGACGATACTAGCTCCACATTTCAACGCTTTTCTTTTACAGTCTCGAAAATGGTGTGTGTGTGAAAGCAAACAACACGTAAATGTCAAATCCTGCATCCCACCCTACCTTTGTCCACTCTCCAATTATTAAAGGTTGAGTGTGATTTTATATTAAAGGTTAATCTATAGTTAAATGTTATTAAATTGTTAGTAAGTATAAGATTGGTTTATTTAAGTTTAAAAAATTTTATTTATGTCATTAAGCTATATAGTATTCTTTGTTCGCACTGTCTGTACCAATACCACTTAAATTCTTTTTTCTCTTCTACAATTTAATTTTATTTCATGAAATAGTTTTGAACGTCATAAATCTGTGAATCAAAATCCAAATAGTTTTCTTCTCCGACTTCCAACACTAACTGTCAGATCGACTTGGATCTAAGGTATGTTTTTCTACTTGTCTATAAGTATTGATTCATTGTATCGATCGTTGAATCGTTGCGTGGAACTCGCTAGCTAGACTTTTTCTTTAAAGAAAAATAATAATCCAGTGATTTAAATAAAAATTTTCGAATAGTTTAATGACTATTTTATAACTTTTTAAAATTAAGTGAGTTTAAGTGTTAAATTATAATAATGCATGAAATACAAACAAAATTTTATGATTTAATTTAAAAAAAGTTCAAGGGTATACCCTTTTTTCTTCCACACTTGCCATAGCTTTTGATTTTTCTAGTTTGCAGTTTCTAACAACACTTCAGCATCTTACCTGGCTGACTTAAGCATGTTCCTTTCACCTTCTTTACATGCATATGGTCACATGCTTTTGTTCCCTCTTATAAAATATTTTTTATTTAATTTTCAATTCCATCGGAAATTAAAAATTAATCCCTCTATTGTTACAAAGATGGAAGCTTTGAATGTTAAGTATTTGAGTTAAATGTGTGAATTTTCAAGTGTTATTATTATGTGTGGGTTTTAGTTCAGTTAATTATTTCAGTTTATTTATATTGTAATAATCTAATTTTAAATTTAGTGATTACCCAAACATATATTTTGATTATACTGTATTCGTAAACTTTTAAAAATAATTATTCTATCTCTTTTGGATGGAAATCGCTTGCCTCCTATTAAATCCCTGCCCCGTTAATATAATAAAGCCACGTTTTTTTTTCTTTTAAGGTGTAAATATTTTTTCAGGGATAATACAATTTTTGGTCCTTTAACTTGGCATCTAACTCCACTTTGGTTTATGTACCTTTTTATCCATTTTGGTACCTGAACTTGACAACTAGATTCATTTTGGTCCGTTTTGAAAAATATAAAAAGTTTGATTACATGCCACTTTGAGACTGTGTTACACCATCACTTGAAAATTTAAAAAATTATATAAATTTTCAGGTGATGATATTGTATAATCTTATAGTCTTGCAGTATTTTAATAATTGAACTGGTAGTTGAACTGGTCAGACTATTGGCTCTTGATTAAGTTAGTTTGATTGGTTCAACTGCTAGACCAACAATAATTAATTAATTAACTAAAAATTCATAAAAAAAATTAAAAATTAATAAATTGGTTCAATCTATTCAACTGCTGACTTTTATCCTAGTTTTCAAAATCTTTACTGGTTACATCGTAAAATCTTGACAGAATCCAAGTTGAGGGAGTAAAATATACCTAGTTGTCAAGTTCAAATACCAAAATGAACAAAAACATACATGTATCAAAGTGGGCCTAGTTGCCAAATTCAGGGTCCAAAAATTATATTATCTCTTTTTATAATAAAAATATTTTTTTGTCCTAATTCATTTTCCTAATTACATATTAATTGAAAAATAATTAAAATTTTAAAAATTAAAAATTAAAAATTAAAAATAATAAGAATTTAATTTAATTTATTATTGTTATAAATATTTTATTATTAAACGGATGTTCATCAATATCAAGATAAATTTGATATACATTAAGACTTTAATGTTTATTAGAAATAGAGTTTTATACCATGTATACCTCTTATGTCTATAAATATAGACTTTAGAAAAGTATTGTAAAATATCCCTATTGATTAATAAAATTTATACTTCTCTTTGTTCTCTTATTTCTCTAAGAGAAATATATTAATTAGTTAACATAATCGGTTAGACCATCCCGAACAATAATGATCTGAAAAGAGAATTTATATGGATATTCATTAATGAAATTGAAGATCCTTCTTTTTTTAAGTGTTGCTTTCTCTAAAAAAAAGATTCATTAAACCTCACTAGCGAAAGTCGGGATTCTCTTGCATTTCTGAAAGAAATATGGGCCCATTTATCTGGAAAGTGGACTGTTTTGATATTATCTTAGTATATGCACCTACAAGATAATCAAATGTGAGTTATCAAATCGCAACATGTAGTTTGCAAGATTACTTGTTTAATAATTTGTTTAAGAACAAAACTTTCAGATTATGCAATCAAGGCAATTCATGCAAATATTGGTGAGTTCATTTCTCGGGCTTTAAATGATTACTGTATGCTAGATTGTCAGTGCGGATAACTATCACAAAGCCTTATCTTTATGCGTATAAAATGGTTTAGCATTATTAATGATTCAATGCCTCGAATTAGTAGTTAAACCATATTTTTTTAGAACAAAAGTTTTTGTATATATGTACAAGGATATGATATTTTATATGAATCAACACTTGTACGCATCATGCTGGTAAGTTATGATAAATATTTCCCACTACAATTGACTTTTGGTTAGAAGACAAATACAACCCATTTTAGAATATTTGAATGTTCAAGTTGTTGGATCTGGTGCCCTAAGTGTAGTATTTTCGTCAATATACACTTGTAATTTTTTTGAATAGATTGGTTAATAAAACAAATTCATTGATTACATTAATATACTTTGTATAACTATCCTCACATTATTTTTGCACGCAAAACAGAATTAAAGCAAATGTTATTCATTGATTGTCTAATGTTTAACTGATACTGAGCGGTATTACGTGGCTGGATCGTAATGCGGAAATACAATTTGTATTAGTAGATGAACCTTAATATGTCCTTAGTCTAATAAAAAAAGAGCAAACTGATTGAAAGACTAATATGTCGTCTGTCAAGTCCAATTGGGAAGATGCATTGTCTTAGGCATCGGAGCGAATGACTCCCAGAAGATAGAGACATAGATGTGATGACTAGACTGACAGTACATCGGACATGATCTAAACAGAATAGATCTTGAATCCGTTATGGATTTATTCACTTGTGACGTTCATAGTGTGGCATATCTAAATCTTGAGTGGATGGCGAGTTATGTGTGCGTGACTCGTACACTTTGATGTAAGTAAAAGTTTGAATTCAAATAGATAAGGAATCGAAAGCTGATCCGTTGGGTGTACGACTTCTATAGTATGTAGCATCATTCACAACAATGAAATTTATAGTCCAAAACATGGGTAAATGACATCCTCTCATTGGCATTACATGGTTGTTGAAAAGTAAACGTGGCCACGGGTCATTTTTTTTGTGATGGATGACTTGATTACTAATTGATAGTGATTATCTTTTCATGAAGGAAGAACGAATATTATCCCAAATAGATCAAGGATATCCTATGAGTGTAACACACTAATGACAAGGTCATTGGACGAGTACTAAGTAGGTGCTTTCGTAATGGTATGTCGTTGGGGAGAGCCCAGTCATGATACTATAGTGGAATGACTTTGTGACTTTGTGCTTTCGTAAGGCTTATGCCTTTTCTTCCTATAAATAGATGGCACCAGTAGAGCTATTAACAAAACTTTTGAGAGATTGTTATTCTGCTGAAAAATAGGGAGAATTTATTCTCAACTTATAAACATATTTTTCAAAATAACAAATTTACCGATTTCTATTAAAAAAGAGAGAATTTTCATTTTCACTCCGAAATGAAAACTTTTTTTAGTTCTGTGTTTTGATTCAATTGGTTTGAACCCACACTCGAAGCAATTCGAGGTACGAGAATAGTAGAGAAGATCATTTGGTTGAAAGTTGGGAAACATCAATGATCCGATTATCTAAAAACACAGGTATGAATTCGATTAAAGTTTATTGCTATAAATATCACAAGCAACCACATAAGCTGGTTTTTGGTGCTAACAATAACAACATAAGCTGGTTTAGGGTTTAAAAAACAACAACAATATTACAAATACAAGCACCAAAACCCATGTTTTTCTCTCTTTCCTCATTGCATCATCCAATGTCCTCACTTTTTTCAAAAGACCCAACAACACAATTTGTGAACGGGGGGCGCTAATGGTGGATCAAACCAGGTGAAAAAGCGACATGATTTTCGAAACCCACTCCCAAACTTCTTACACCCAAAAAACCTCCTACCTGGGTTGTCATTAGACCAAGACGTGTTTAATTTGGCTGGGTTTCCACAATAGTACACCGGAATCACGGCCGGCACCTCTATTTTTTCTCTTCTTCTTCTTCTTCTATTGCCTAAACCCTAAATTGGTGCTAAAAGGGGCTGTTTAAATTGGTGCTAATCGGCCAGTTGGACGGTTAATGACACCAAGCAATCCGTCATCTACCATGTCATGTTGCCATTACTTCTGTAACGAAAAATGATTAAAATGACTATTTTATTTTGTTTTTTCTAAAGTTGAGTGACTATTGATGTAATTTACCCAAATTAGAAATAGTTGAAGATTGCCGCATATTAGTTTTTTAATTGAGTTTTGACAAGCTAATTTTACAAATAAATTTGAAATATTAAACCAAATATTTATTTCTTTTATTTGACTAAGTTTTTATATTTAATTATATATATAAATTACATAATAAATATAGTATAATAATTAAAAGAAGAGTTAATTTTAAATAAATCTATTCAATGTTCGACTATGGGAAGGTCAACCTAAAATTTGGGAAGATTTGAGAAAAAAATATTAAAACCTAAAAATAGGCTTGGGCAGAAAAATTAGACTTCAATTTTCAAAATCTAAGCCCGACACAACTAGATTTGTTCTCAACTTTATAATATATGAGGAAATCTTTAACCAATTCTCTTTTATGTTGTATAAATTAAAAATAGGGTTAATATGCAAATTGGCCACTATATTTTAGGTTAAAGTTGAAATTTGTCACTATACTTTATCTTGAATTTTGTCACTTTATTTTTGTTTGATTGAATTTTGTCACTAAAATTATATTTTTTGATTGAATTTTAATATTAATTTTAATTTAAAATAAATTCTAGAAAAATTTAATAATAAATTAATATTAATAATTAATAAAAATTATCAATAAAATTAGTAAACTTATTCTTTTTTATTTTTTATTTTTGAAATCTTTCTTTTATTTAATGAAAATTCCATGTTAATTTATTATTAAATCTTTGAAATAATATTTTTCTTATTAAATTTTATTTTCAAATCATCAAAATCAATATTTAGTGATAAAATTTAATTAGAAATCAAAATTAGTAGTAAAATTCAAATTCAAGTGGTAAATTTTAATCACATGTGTGTCAAATTTAATCATATAATGACAAATACTAGTCAAAATAAATTATAGTGGCAAAATTTAATATTCTATAGTGATAAATTTACATTTTAATCCTTAAAAATATGATGATAAATTAAATTATTTTTAATTTATTAATGCAATTTTTTTATTTAAATTCTTTTACAATTAATATAGAATCTGAAAAATGAGTTAGAAAAAAAAATATTTTTTTTGTTATAAAAAGGAAAAAATATAACTAAAAAAACGTGGCGCTATTATATTAAAGTACAGGAATAGGGGCATTAATTTGGGGCAGGGATTTCCATCTATTAATATAATACTGTATTGTGATACTTTAATATTGTACTATATTATCACCTAAAAACTTTTTTTTTTAATTTTTAAGTGATGATGTAGCACAATCTTAGAGTGTCACATCTTTAAACTTTTATATTTTTCAAGTTTAAGGACTAAAGTGAATCTAATTGCCAAGTTTAGATACTAACGTGGATAAAAAAAAGTACATAAATTAAAATGAATGTAATTGCTATGTTTAAGGGCCAAGAATTATATTATTCTTAAAAAAAAAAACCTTTTTTAAGAAACAAAATTGAATTGTAAATTTTTAAAGGAGTAAAAATATTTATTATTATATTGGTTTATAGTTTTATAATTTTACCGTTTTAAGGGGCAGAAGTGCCTCTCTCCGGTTCCACCCCTTTACTATATCTATATGCAACAAAGCATAAAAAATTAGGTGCTGAAGTTCATAAAATACTAGGACGGAATTAAAATAAAATATGTAATTTCTTAATTTTCAAGAATGAAATTAAAAATTATACCTTACCCAAAAACAAAGTCGTTTTCTTTATTCATTTTCTACCCCGTTGGATCGATGAATTCCCGCCACACATTTTTTTCTGGTGGCCCAAAAACAAACAAATGATGAAATATGGGCCACCTTGTAGTCATTCAAGAAGGTTAAAAAGTCCCATGCAACTTGCCACTCAAAGCAAAGAATAGACTCATTTTAGCCTTAAATAGTAGGGGAGACATTAATCCTTTCGATATGTTAGAAGTTTGAAAATTACTTTAAGAAGGATTATAAATTTTTAGAAAGATGAAAATTACTAATTTATCATTTTATAAAATTTAAAATGTTTAAAAAATGTATTTATCATTTTTAAGAGGGTCAAGGCCACTGTTAGCCTCCTATTTATGTTCTTGCATAAATATGAGGATGGTTTGTTATTGTTGAGGGGTTTTTGACTCATTTAGACAAGTCCACAAAGTGTTGTTCGTACGAAGTTGATAAGTTTCTTAGCACGTTTGTTATTGTCTTTGTTGAGGGATTTTGTTTCTTGACTCTACCTAGAGTCACCTAACAATGCAATATAATGGTATAGGTTCAAACCCCACTAATTTCAAATACTGAGATTTTCTTGGTTGGTGGTCGTGCACACATGTATGGTCTTTATCTTTTTCGAATTCTGATCACACTAGTTTTCAATAAAAGAAGCCAACACATGTACGACATTACACAACAAGCCATATGCAAATTAAGTTGCATATGAACGATATAACTCACACTAACATGTATATTATGGTTGATAAGTGCATGGTTTCTAAATTATTTGTGATATTTCTTCTCGACTTATGCTATTTATGTTCTTAATTGTATTATTTATACTTATATTTTATTTATTATTGATTTAGGGAATAATTGGACAAAAGGAGCCTAAAGTTTATTTTTGGCAAGTTTTTGTGGTTTAGACTATAAAAACACTGCAATTTTAGTATTTTGGCTATAACTTGAGCTACATATCTCCATTTTTGGCCCATAATGTACCGCTCCGAAGAAAATTGAAAGATCTAGCTAAAGTTATCTCATGTCTAAAGCCCAAAACTTCAAGAAGGCACCCAAAAACAGCTTGAAAGTTTGACAAGAAAATTATCGAAAAACCTAAAAAATTTCTACTAAACTTTTATATTTTTTCCATTATATTATTTTTCTTTAAAAATAGACATTATTAGGTTGGGATATGAAGACATAGTCGCTCTTAGTTTTATTTTGATTTTGTGTTTTATTTTCTTTATAAGTTGCTAAACTTTTCTTTTCTAATCAAAGTAATATTCAAAGCTTGATTCTATAAAGTTTGTGAGATTGAATGGTTCTTAATCTTTTCTTTGTTATTTGGTATTTACATGTCTTTTGGTTTAATTACAATTTTTCAGGTTTGTTAAATATGTAGCTAGTATTTGATAGCTTAGAATGATTTCTAATATTTGTGACGAACTACATCATTGTTTGTGTAGTGTGGGCATGAGATCTAACTTAAATAAACCCTAATTGCATTTTTTTTGTTAGAACTAGGTCTATTTCGTTCTTAATGGTATTGATAGATTAAATCCTAAGTAATCGTTATAGGGTTGTTTGTCAATAAGGGGAGTAACTAATGGTGATTGTCTTGATTATCAAGAAGGTAAGAAAAAATTAGGTTGCTAAGTGATCGCCAGCAACTATAACTAATTTATTAAAGAACATTGAAAATTATCTTTGCATCAAAAATCAAACCCTTTATCAAATGAAGAATTTGCTTTGACAAGGGTTTCATCTCATCGATTTTCTCAATTTTAATTATTGTTTTCTTAGCTTTTCTTTAAATTTAAATTTGAATTTTTAAGTTTTTATTTAGAAACAAAACCCCCATTTATTTATTTATTTTATTTGTTTTAGTTGAAGGACTAAAATTACTACCGATCTCTATGTATCCAACCCTGCTCACTATTAACTGTAAAGTTTTATTTTTTTGAGTAGGTTTTATTTTTGTAGGTCTCGATAGCGTCGAAACCATCTTTAATTTTAGATTTAAAAAACGGGAATCGACTTTGAAAATAAAATGGGATCGCCACCGAATTTTATTGAAGGTGTGATCGGATCACCTTGAAAACGATTTTAGGTCTACGAATTTTGAGAAAATAGGTTCGGGAGTCGGTTACGTACGAGGAAGGGTTAGCACCCTCGTAACGCCCAAAATTGGTACCGAATTGATTGTTTAATGTCTTAGTGTCGAGAATTTCAGAAAAGATTTAAAATACGATCCTTTGAAATTTAAATTTGAATAAACCAAATTGAATAGCAAGATGTACTAATTTAAAAAAAAACAGATTGCCACACTCAGTGAGTTAGAGTGCAACAATTCAATCGTCAAAATTTGAATTTTTAAAAAAATCATGCATTTTGAGAAGGTTGTTCAGTCATTTAAGGCAAACGAGAAATCAGAATCCAGTAAGTTAGGTTTTGATTTCTCGAAGTTCTTAAACATTAAACATTGCCTTTATTTTAAAATTGAGATAACAAAATGTCATATCCAGTAAGTTAAGATCCAACATTTTGAAATCTTAAGAACTCTATTTTAACAATTGTATAGTTTTAATAAAATGGACACTTGATTATCTAAATTCATCGAGAAGAATTGAAGCCCAGTAAGTTAGGGCACAATTTTCTCGAGAATCATGAATATCACGTATTTTGAGAATTTGCAAAATAAGATGATTTTTAACAATTTCATGAAATCAGATATTAAAAAAATAATGTGATGAGATATTAATGTACAATATGAAATAATAATTAATAAACTAAAGTTTAGATTAATGGTCATCAATAATTTATGAATACAAATAAACAACATCATACATGTACGAATAATAATCACACATCTCAAACCATGCAAACCTAATTATCAACATTAAAAAAGAACCATAACATTAGTAATTAATCTTTAAGTACCTAAAAAGGAAATGATAATCAATAAATTGTAAACACCAAATTTTAAAAGAAATATATATGAATTTGTATTAGATTCAAAATAAATTTAATAAAACAAACACTACATAAATAATATTATTTAGATGAATTTTGAAGCAAATATTATGCAAAAAGAAAATTAAGGTTATATAAAAAAATTATAAAAATAATAATATTATAAAAATAATGTTATAAAAAAATAGCATATTATGTATGTACATGTGTATAAATAAAATAATTTAATAAAAATTGTATATATATATATAATGGAATTATGAAAATATTGTTGTATAAATATTTTAAAGCACAAAAATATGTTTAAGCGAATCTAAAAATATATATATACATTATTAAAATATATATTATGTTGAATTAATATATAAAATAAAATTAAATAGTATATTGTAAAATTAAATAATAACATATAATAGTAATATAAAAAGGAAATAGTAATACAAAATAAAATAAAATCCCGTATATAAAAAGCTAAATATATCGATATAAAATATAATAGTAATAGTAATGGTAAAAATGATAATAATAATAATAGTAGTACAAAGACAACAAAAGGACTAATTTGAAATCAAGGCTGAAATTTAAGAGCCAATTCGAACTAAATATAAGGGTCCAAACCATATTGAGCATGCGAGCAACCAAGAGGGGTCAAAAGGAAATTAACCTCGACCCTTTAAAACGCTGCGTTCCAATAAGGATCGAAGTGAAATCAGCAGAAAATTGCACGGCCAGAATTAAAATAGCAACGAAAATTAGATTGAACTACTGCACAAAAGAAAAGGGACTTAGCGCGCAAATAACCCTCTCCCGCCAAAACGTGCGGATCTAGCCACATTTGGGTCGGGTCATCGGGTATGGTCGCTAAACGGCATCGTATCATGGCCACTGCTCAGGCTCTGAACGACGTCGTTTCTTTAGTCAAAATAAAGGCTAAGTTAAGCCTAAAATCAGCAGACATTTGAAACTCACAAATCAACCATAAAAAAAATACTAATCCCTTCCCCTCCGTGCGCCGTTTCAGAATCAGCCGCTCGAAGACTTTCCTCCCATTTCCCTTTCTCAAACAATAAATAAAAAGAAAAGAAAAAGGATCGGAAAATGATAAAAGAACCAGAGAAAAGAAACTCGAAATCACCTTTAAGAAATTGTTTTTTTCTATTGCTTTTTCAGAAATTTTTTACAATCTTCGTGTGTGTGTTTTTTGTGTGTTCGTAATCGATTACAAGGCTCTCTGTTTGTTCTTATACCCGAAATCCGTGAGAAAAAAAAATGAAAAATAACCCCCCAAATCCCTTTTTTACATTTTTCTTATTTACTCCACTTTTTTTGATTTGCTGTCGATTTCTCTTTTTTCTTTGCCTTTTCTGCTTTGTTGCGTTCGTTTGTCCTTCTTGTAGGTACAACGTACCGAGGGTGGACGTGGCACGTGCGGAGGCGCGCGCGAGGGCAAAGGCTCGGAGCGTATGGAGGCTGGTTATGCGCGGAAGGCTTGGCTGCGGCGCATGAATCTTTTGGGGTTTTTGTTTCTGATTTCTGTTTTGGGCTGCATTATGATTGGGCTAGGGGTATTGGGTAGTGGGCCACACAGGCTATTGTAAATGGACTGCTATTGGACTGTTATTAATTTTGGATTTGGTTTATATATTTTTTGTGTGGGCCCAAGTCAAAATTGGGCATTACATGTAGGTCTCGATAGCCTAACAAATTTTGGTTCCGTTATCAGGGATCGGTGTTGAATTTTATTTCTTATTTAGTTTTCTTTAATTTTAGTTTTAGTTTTTATTTTAATTTTTTTATTTCTTTTTATGCCTCGATCTTGCTGTACAAGTGAACTTGTGTACGATTCAGAGAATGAAAGGAAAAAAAAGGTGAAGAAAGAAGACTAAAATCAATTGAAACCCATTATTTTCTAAAACTAAAACAGATACTAATAGCAAGTCATTTTTTTCGTCCAACGAAACTGAGATCAATGAAGGAGAAGAAGTCATGGTTGAAAATAGGACTTTGAGAGAATTGGCTACACCAACCCTAAATCAAAAACCACTTTGCATTTAGTATCCCAAAGTTGAGGTACCTTTCGAACAGGAATTTGGTTTAATTCACTTACTACCAACTTCCTATGGGTTTTTAGAACGTAGATCCTCACAAATACTTGAAGGAGTTTCATGTAGTTTTTCCATCATGAGGCCCCAAAGCGTGACCGAAGAGTAAGTCAAACTAAAAAATTTTCCATTTTCATTAGCGGATAAAGTAACTAAAATTGTATGGCTTCTAATAATTTCTCCAACATATTGAACATGGAGAACATAGTAGTTCGGCACAAATACATGCTCTCCTCTAACATTCTAATCCGTGTAGCAAGGGATGGGTCTTTTATGTACTTGTCACTCTTTATATTACTTTCCGGATAGTAATATGGAGAATATGAATCTTGCTTCGGATAACTAGCCAACCACTCAGGGTTGTAGCTATCCGCACCATCCGTATACCTATATTATCGATAAGGATACTCGTATGAATATTCGTACCCTCTATGATCACCATAATAACTCCAATGGCTTATCGAATCTCTATTCGCCGCACTCAACTTCTTGTCATAGCCATATTGGTCACCCGACCACCTATATTCATTGTTGTTAAACATGATTAAGTTAAATCTTCAATAAGAAAAATTAAAATAAAAACAAAAAAAATAAAACATTATACAATGAAATAAAAAAAACTATCTAATTTCCTTGTATTTTGACTAATATTGTCTTAAAAGCAACTAACTTGACTACATATTTACACCAATACAATCCCCAACAACAACGCCAATGACCGCTTCCGAATGTACTAACGTCTAGAGTGTGAATACTGTAGCAAAAGATATACAAATGAGGCGGTATCTGCAAGTATACAGGTCAAGTTGTAATATAGTTATAACGAAGTAGGTGAGTACTCCAAGGATCGAGCCCAAAGAAGGCTAGCACTAGGTCAATTATAACCTAAACACCACAAGATCTAATTAGAACTCAAAATAAGTTATATTACGAACATAAAAATAAAAGAATTTTTTGGGGTTTTTATAATAAGACAAATAATATGATAAGTAAACAAATATTGAGAAATTGATAAGTAGAATTGATCAAATATGATTACGGGTGATTAGCTCGCTTCGGCAATCCTTATTAATTGTCGCTTCTGGTTCCTCATCAATCAACTAGTCGATATCCTAGCAGGATCTTCCGATACGTCTACTAGAATAACGAATCAACAATGACTACTTATCTTTCGATCTCACAGTCCAGGCCAGCTTAGGGTGAAGGTGTTCACGGATAGGCCATACCAATTTTGGGTTAATTCCTACCTTGATGAGTTCCTAGGATTGTCAAGCCTAGGGTTTAGGTTCTTCCTTTTCCAAATAGTTGATTCGTTGAATAACCTTGCAAAACAGTCAATGGTTCATACTTTCACTCGTTAATCCTCTATAGAATGATTAGTTCCTCATGGTTTTCATAAACAGTATAGAGTCAATATAAAATGTAAACATGATAAATGAATTGAAAGTATAGAGTTTAAGAAAAAAGCCTGATTTGTATCATCAATAAAAGCGAATCCACAAGAGTTGATTGTATCTTCAAATCAGTTCTCTTGAAATAGAACAAAGAACAAATTGAAAATAAATTTAAAACCTAAGAAAAGAGAAAAACTAAACTAGAATTAAAAGAGAGATTCTAAGTTAAGTAGTTGATGTCTATAATATGTGACAAATTAGCCTATTTATATATTTAAGGTGGATGTCATCCTTAACCCTAGGTTAGCTGACATTCTCGAACTTTAAGTTTGATTGGGCAAACCAAAATGCCCCATGGCTCGTATTAATTCCCGTCTAGAGTCTATGTCAGGACACATCAAGACCTGTATCACAGTATAGAAGTCAGTATATTTTTCTACGGATGTCTTCAAAGATATGTTGCGACACCTTCAGGCTGTGTCGCGACATCGAAGGTAGTCTCAGAATTTCTCCCTTCTAATCCCTATGTTATGACACCGAGCCCTCTGTGTTGCGACATAAAGACCAATATCGGTTTAGTACGCCTTCTAATGGCCTCCTGCACACTTACAAAGTTCATTAGCTTACCCTTAGGCCTTATTTGATCCCTAAGGTCAATAAAAGACTAAATTTGCACATTTTATTGACTTTAATTAAACTTACTAAAACCTAATTAAAACCTAATTATAATGCTTGTTTTCAAGCTCCTAAAGTGCGAATATCAGTTTAATCTGTTATACTAAATTTTGATAAATCAAACTCCCCCACACTTAAGTCATTGTTTATCCTCAAGCAACACAAACAAAAATAAGAAATGGAAAAGACGACCCTTGAGCAAATAGGATACAAGAATTGGGGTTTTTTACCCAAATAGTATAGAAAAAAATATTGAAATAGGATGTCAGAAAAATTTTTTTACCAAAATAGGTTACTTTTTCATTGGAGCCTATTAGATGGGCGCCAATGAATAAAATAATAATAAAATTTTTTTATTAAAATATAATTTTATATTTTTTAATATATTTTTTAAAAAAATACGGGTTAAAATACGGTCGGGTCGGGTCGGGTGGCGCTTGTCAAGTAGGCGCCAATGAAGGAGCCTGATGGACAGGCGCCAATGGTGCCTCTGTCCCCCCTGCATGCTGCTGCCATTGAAATGTCCCTTCACAAACCTTTTATTTTGGCTATAAGTAATAGCAAATGGAATGGTCCCAAACTCCACACGGTAGAGAAAAAAAAAAGAGAGAAAGGAGAAGAAGAGAAGGAGAAGAAGAGAAGGAGAAGAAGAAGAAGAAGAGAAGAAGAAGAAGAAAGAGAAAAAAAAGGTAATGTATTTTTTTAATAAATAATTTTGTTTATAATTTAAAAAGTTTATAGTTTGTGAATTTTTTAGGATATATTTTAGAAAATATTGTGAATTTTATGTTATTAATTATTAATTATAAATTATCTATATTTAGTGTTTATAGTTTAGATTAGAATTTGTATGAATATTTTAAATTTTTTGTATGAATATTATAATTTTTTATGAATATTGTAATGTTGTATGAATATTGTAATTATTTTATAATTAAATTTGTATTTATAATTTTGGATTAGTAATTTTTTGTATGAATATTGTAATTTTGTATGAACATTGTAATATTATAGTTTTGTATGAATATTGCAATTTTTTTGTATGAATATTGTAATATTATAATTTTGTATGAATATTGCAATTTTTTTGTATGAATATTGTAATATTGTAATTTTGTATGAATATTGTAATGTGGGGATATATTGTAATATTGTAATTTTTTGTATTAATATTGTAATTATTTTATAATTAATTTGTTAGTAATTTGGGAAAAATTCACAATATTTTGTGTTTGTAATTATTTAAAATTTAATTTATTAGTAATTTAGGATTAAGCTATAAGTTGTTGTGTTTAGTTTAGTTTTTGGTGAGTTTAACATATAAAGTTTATAAAAAAATTAAAAATCATTTCATTAAAAGTTTAATTATAAAAAAATTAAAAATCATTTTATTAAAAGTTTGGGTTTTTTACACCAATAATATAGAAAAAAATATTGAAATAGGATGTCAGAAAAAAAAAGTTACCAAAAAATAACTGACTTTTTTAATCATATAGTTGTTGTTAACTCATTTAATTTTTATATAATGTAACTTTTATATAATTAAATTTTATCTGATTTTGTATTTATTTAACAGTAATTATTGATTTTTTGAAACAAATTAACTGGATTCATTTTTTTTATTGCAGATTTGCAGGAAATGGGTTCTCTAATTAATAATAATCACATATCAAGTACTATTAATGAGATGGTAATAAAATTTATTTTTGATATTCATGTTATTTGTTGAATTAAATTATATTGTATTAACTATTTTGCTAATTTAATAATGTCAGGGTCCGTACCGCGCATTGAGGGGCCGTGTTAATAGTGTAGGGTTTCAGCCAGATGAACGCCTAATACCATACTTAGAGTTAGCCGGGTTCGGATCAGTGCATTGATTCGGACTTTTGATCTGCGATACGACTTGATTTCCGCTTTAGTCGAGCAATGGCGTCCGGAGACCCACACATTTCATCTGCCGTGCGGAGAGTGTACCGTCACTCTAGAGGACGTTGCAGTACAGCTCGGGCTGCCCATAGACGGGAATGCGGTCACGGGCGTAAGTTCAATCTCTAGGCCGGCTACCCTTTACAATGAATTACTTGGACGCTCGCCAAGTCAGGGGAAATTTACCAGTTTGAGATTTTCATGGCTACATGCAAATTTTGAGCATTTGCCAAGTACTGCTAATGAACGGGAGGTGATGCAGGCCGTTCGAGCTTATATTATGCACCTTATAGGGGGTGTACTCATGCCGGATGCAAACGACAGTAAGGTCCACTTGATGTACTTACCATTATTATCCAATTTGCATAACACTCGTTCATACAGTTGGGGGTCCGTAGTTTTAGCCATGCTGTATCGCGAACTTTGTCGGACAACAAATCCTTCTATGATTGACATAGGCGGATGCCTCATACTGCTGCAGTCGTGGGCACTTTGCCGGATGCCATTCTTGGCATCCATTAGTCTTCAATCATATGTATTTCCACTCGTTAATAGGTGATGAATTTTTACTCATTATAATAATTAGTTGACTTTTTTATAATATATTATTCTAACAATTTGTTTTCGTAGGTGGAGAAGTAATCCAGGGATCGGGAGGTCACCGTCGGTTCCGATATATTGTCTAATGATTGAGAATCATGCTGGAGAGGGGGTAAGTTTTTCGAATATAAACTTAATTTTATTATTTTATCTCACTCGACCCGCGTTAATATAACAACGTTATTAATTGTGCAGTTCATTTGGATGTCGTATTCTGCTCCAGAAATTATGGCAGTTATGCCATCATCGGCCCGCGTCCACTCAAACCTATGGTGCATTAGCGCACCCATTATCAATTTTAACGTAGTGGAGTGGTATCATGGCAATCGAGTACTCCGACAGTTCGGTTGCATACAGTATATCCCGACACTGCCAGTACAATTGGGGGAGATCCATGGGATGAGCAAGAATGGGAGGTATGGAGATAATTGGGAAGAAGTGCACGAAGAATATATCACGATATGGAACAACCAGTTTAGGAGGGTACCTCAGATGGATCGTGCTCCGGATTTGTAGCCCTCGTTAGAGTATATACAGTGGTACTGTGAGACAAGGAAACCATTTCTGTTTGGTGGGCGGTCGATTGTAGTCCCTCCGCATACGACACGAATTACACAACCCCTTCGAGATCTGCATCATGCACCAGAGCCAGAGCCAGAGCCAAAGCCAGAGCCAGAGCCAGAGCGAGAGGCAGAACTACATTCTAGGGATAGTTCTTATCATCCAGAATTAGGGGGCGATGACTATTTCGTGGCCTCGTATCCACCTCAGTACTCTACTTCTTCCGGCCAATATCCGCCGTCGTACTCCTCTCTTCCCGGATCAAGTTCATCGATGGCATTTGAGACATATGATTATTCGTCTATGTTTCACACACCGCAACATACTGTTGAGGAGAATGTTGATAACCGTAATCGCCCACAACGTCAGCGTCGAGCTCCACAAAAATATACCCTTAGAACCACACCATCAAACCATCAATTTTAGGGGTTTTTGTAATAAACAACCGCATATTTCTGTAATGATAGTTCTTATCTAAATAAAATTACAATGGTTTAAAAATGTCTCCATAACTGCAACAAATTGTAGACAATTTTGTGATTCAAACCATATTTATGTAATGAAGTACATATCAATTTCTACTCGATTGAGACGATTGTCCAACATGGTAGTTTCGGAGAGGGCATTTACTCCGATTATGACCGGGTAATCTGCATACACCACACAAATTCCCATCAGATTTCTCCCTAATGTCCATTTCGTTACGGATTCTGGATGATTGCGGACGACCTTTCAGGTTTCTACGCAGCCTTATGTCTGGGACTAGCTCGAAGGTCGTCGGAGGTACCTCCCAAATAGATAGGTCAGGAAGCACAGGGAACTCGTTTTCCCATACACACAACGTTCGTTCGATGGTGTACACTTCATCGATAAATTGTTCTACATTGAGGCCAACTTTAGCACAAGCTGCCACGACGTGTGCACATGGAAAATGAAGTGTTTGAAACCTCCTACAATCGCACCGTCTATTTCAGAGATCAACTCCGTAGGACCTAGGTGGTATACTGGGTCGACAACCGATGGTCTCTGTAACTCGAAACGTTTTATTATGTCGTGAATATACTTCTACTGTCATCGACCTCACCATTCGACGGTTTACAACCATTACATCCCTAATGCCTTCGACAAAGACATGTCCCGCCTCCATCTGGTTCACTTGTTACTGACCCATTCTTGGCATCAAGGTAGCCAACCTGTAGAACGTTGCCGAGAAGACAGATGAAATTGGAAGATGTTGTGTTTTTAATAACACAGCGTTGATCCCCTCCACTAAGTTTGTAGTCATTTGACCATAAAGAAAGCCCTCGTCAAAACTTTAAGCCCATTGCCACGGCTCCATGGTACCCAGCCATTGCCGGAAAGATGTGTTGGTTTGACGCTCCATGTCACTCTCAAGCCGAGCCATTCTTTGGCGAAAAATGTGTGGCTCTAGCTCGTACGCTGCATATGTATTAAAAAAATTTTAAGTTACAGTATTGCTCTAAAACATTAAAACTTGTATTTGAAAGATAAGGTAATTCTTTACCCATTCTCACAACTTGTCTCTTCCAGTCTGCATTCTTATAATCTCGCTGGAAGTTAGCCGCGATGTGCCAGATGCAGTAAACAGATCGCCATGGTACACCAGAACGCCTAATGGCTGCAATTAATCATTTTCCTCTATCGAAAATGATGCAAATATTATCATTACTAATCACATACCTCCGCAGGTTGGTAAGAAAGAACTACCACGATTCCATGTTCTCCTTATCAACGATGGCAAATGCTATCGGGAGTACGTTCCTGTTGCCGTCTTGAGCAACCGTAAGAAGTAAGATCTGTGTGTATTTTCCATATAGCCAGGTTCCATCTACTTGCACAAATGGTTTGCAGTGGGCAAATGCGTGCACACATTGATCAAAAGTCCAGAACATCCGATGGAAAATTCTTTTTCTCGATTGTAGTTGGTCATTTTGCCCGTCATAAGATCGTGTCTGCAACTCAATTACAGTCTCCGGCACGTGTTCCCTCATGGCGGCTATCCATCCCTGTAATTCATTGTACGATGCATCGAAATCTCCGTACAATTGCTAAATCACCATCTGTTTAGCTATCCACGCCTTCCGATATGATACTCGATACTAGAATCGTGCTTGTATTTCAGCAATCAGTACCGAAACTTTAATGGTCGGCATGTCTTTCACCATTGGCATGATGCATGTACAGATAGTTTTAGAGTCAAGTTTTTGATGATCTTCGGTGATACATGTTGAAGTACATGTGTGGGGCCCAACAAATTTTCGTATTTCCCACATTTGCGACTTCTGCATAAATGCAGCTCGTACCCGCCAATTGTAGCCTTCTGCCGACCTCCAACACTCACTAATATATAATGTTGGTTTAGACTCGATGACTTTGTAATCTACTGATATATTCATGCTATACCGCTTAATCGCAAACATGCATTCTTCTTTACTTTCAAATCTCTGGCCCACGCGTAACTCATTTGGATCAGAATATACGTCCATTCGGTAAGCATGTGGTATTTCAGGGTACTCCGAAAACTCAGCTGCTCGCGCCGTATCGAGGTCTATCCGAGACATGTGTGCCCCAGGATTATTGTGTATCATAATACGACGAATCTGGTTTCCGACTGAAGACGCATTAACGTTTCCATCCTCATTCACGCCTTCGTCGTCAATATCATCCGGGACCTCGTCTGCGTCGGGATCACTCTCACTATCCACTTCGTAATCAACAAGATCACTACTATAATATACATCATCACCAACCACATCAGTCTCGGCTGCAGCATTAAGATCAATATTTATCCCATGTATAGGTGATTGACTATCAACATACGATACCGGAACCACCATACACGGCGCTTCAACTCCATCTTCTTCACCTAATGGAGTGGGATCTTCAGTTGCCTCCACACTGGCTAACTCAGCAAATAACTGAATCGGTGCATTTTTGTTACTCGAAGTCCCACAATAAAGAGCGACCATTGTCTCCACATCTTCATCGTCTACAAGTTCCATTTCGGTAAATTTTATTAGATCTGTTGATACTGGAAACTTGTAGAAAACTTTTGATATCCTTCTCCCACAACGTCTATAAATTTTTTCACTAATTTTTTCCTTCATATCATCAAACGAGATATTTCTATCAAATCTTATTGCTACTTGTTTGCGACATTCAAATATACATTCCGCAGTTGTTGTTAAAATTTCTCCATCGAAATAAACACATACAAAAAACTAATTCTCCATTTTCAATACTAGATCTGTAAAAAAGAATTTCAAATTTCTTAAAACAGTTTCAAAATGTAAACAAAATACATAAAAATTTTAATGCAAAATTTTTCATTCAGAAGCTAACAAAATTAATAACATGACAAAATAACTTTCAAAAACATCCAATTTGCATAACAATACTCTACATTCTATTTAAAAAGAAAAACCAAAATACCTAATTTTTTTTCTTTTCCTTCATTCTTTTCTTCTGCTTCCTTCATTCTTTTCTTCTTTCTTCTGTTTCTGTAGTAAAATTTATGTCTGTATTGGGGGTATTTATAGAGAAAAATCACATTGGCGCCTCCCAAATAGGCACCACCATTGGCGCCTCCCAGATAGGCACCACCATTGGCGCCTTCTAGATAGGCGCCAATACTATGTATTATACGGGTTATATACTAACCCGAAAAAGTATAAAATTATATTTTATTCAAAAAAATATTATTTTATTCATTGGTGTCTATCTAATAGGCTCTAATGAAAAAGTAACCTATTTTGGTAAATTTTTTTCTGACATCCTATTTCAGTATTTTTTTCTATATTATTGGTGTAAAAAACCCCAAGAATTGACTTTGGAGCACATGATTAGGCGTTTCATCTTTATGAATAATTTTGACATAATCAGTAATTAATTTATCACTTTTGACCTTAGACATCTAAGGTCAATGCATTACAAAATATACAAGCATTAAGGGTCTCACATGTAGGAATCCATCAACAAATCATACAAGTAGTTTGATTATCCTAGTAAAATATAAATAGCAACTTATGCGATTGTTTAGTATAATGTCCATTTATGCATAAAAATACCTAGGTCACATAGGACTTTTCGACTTGTAATTTTCTAAGGCTTAGGGCAGTATGGAATTTAAAAGTAGCAAGCATCAAAATGGTTACAAACACGAAAATAGTTTGACACATCATATTGATTACTATTCTTCCCCCTTAGTAACCCTTACCGACTCACCGCCTTATTTCTCCTTCTCTCACCTTCATTATTTCTCCACATAGGAAATCATAGCATAACATAGTAACTACGGCTCACCTTCATTATTCTTATGGCTTTATCACTTTCTTTTTCAGTACAACTCACTCACAAATGCTTTTGCTTTTCAAGTACTTTTCTTTTTGTATTGATTTTATTTTTGAAATTTTCTTTTATTCTGCACTTTAGGCTAACCTATAGTTCCCATATCACACTAATATTTCTTATTTCACACTGTTTTTAAAAATTCACTGTGATATATCTACTTACCCCTTAATACATATGGCTAAACGCCTATAGTCGTGCAATGCAGGACCAAACAAAGAGGGTAAATACAAATTAACGTTTCAGGTTCGAGTTTTGTAATAATGTTCATCAAGAAGTGTTTACAGGCTCAAAATAGGTACTAAGGGTGAATAAATACAAGTCAGCTTTTTGGCTCTAGATATGTTCCAAACAACGCCTTACGTCATCCCTTAGATATCTCAATATACACATATTTAATCAACCAAACAAACTCAAATTCAAACATTTATCATTCATACTAGCATACGTTTCTTTATAATTTCTATATCATTTGGTATAGTTGATTGCATAATGCATATTTATAGTGTAACATAAAACATAGTAATCTAATAATAAAAAATTTAAATTATATACGTTAAGACATTTTGTTTATGTACGTCGTAAAAGATCGTAGGATTTTGGATCTGAATGTTATTCATTTGTGCACGTGTGAATTCTGTTTAGGTTTAGTTGTGTTTTAACTGAGGTCTAGTTAGAAATGTACCAAAGTGTTATGATTATTTTTTATGTATTATAACTTGTAATGATTATGTTGTCCATGATAGAATTGAGTTAGCTTTACATGTTACCCACGTGTTAACCTTGAGTGAGGAAGTTGTGAGATATTAATATTGGTGGAAACCTTTGTAGCGGAGTTTTTTCCTTCATTTTTCCTTTCCTTTGTTATACTTTGAATCCTGTTAAGAGTTCGTTGTTGGAGAAGAAGCAAAAATTGATCGATTTGATATCATCAGTGAGTATCCAGACCATATGATTCTTCTATGTGTTGTGATATGTTTTGTGTATAACGTTAAAGTATGGATGTCGTAGATAGACTACAAGTGAGAACATGAATTTCGAGCTTTGGAAATTTCTTATGTATAATTGTTTGTGTGTTCATATGTGTGCATGATTATGGCATGAAACAGAATGACTTCCTTGGGAATATGAACTCGGTATCCGATAAGATGAATCATTGATAGGGCATGTTAATTGCAAACCAGAATGGCTGATATGTGTGACCATTTATAGGGCATGCTAGTTGCTAACTAACCTAACGTTATGGGTGCTGCCTACGGTAGGATATGCTAGTTGTTAACCCTAAAAAAGAGCCCTGTACTCACAGGAACACGAAGGTGTTCGAAATGATATGATACAAAATATTTGTTCCGATATGTGAAATCTGACATTCAACCCAAGAAAAGTTATGAAAGAGTAAGTTAAAATGTCTCTGAATGTGAAATATGATATGTTATGTGTCGAAACCATTTTTTTGTAAAAGGGGCGACTTTTATTTAAAAACGAAAATGGAGTCGCCACCAATCCTTTTTATGAGGTGTGATTGAATCACCTCGTAATTTGATTATTTTAATAAGATATTTTGATTTACTAAAACAACAATTTTGGTCTACGAGATTCGAGAAAACGGGTTTGGCAGTCAGTTACGTACGAGGAAGGATTAGCACCCTCGATACGCCCAAAATTGGTACCTAGTTGATTGTTTTAATTTGTGTATTGGTGTCGAAAATTAAAAATTGAATTTTTTTTAGAGAAGGGCGTATTTCACGTTAATCGGGAAAAAGAATTAAGTCCCGTAAGTTAGGACATAATGTCTTAAATTCTCGAAACGAGAATAAACACTGAAAAAGTTATTTATTTTGAAAGGTATTCGATTATCCCGGTTTTAAAAAGAAATCATATTCCGTAAGTTAGAACACGATATTTTTATTCCCAAGAATATTTTAATTAAAATTTCATGCTAGAAAAGCATTCGGCTATTTAGATTTATCGAGAAACTCGAAACCCCGCAAGTTAGGGAACGACTTTTCGAATCTCTAAAATACGAAATATTGCTTATTTTTAAACATTTTTACATATTTGGATAAAATTTAATGTAATATTGAATAATAACATACGGTAGATGATAAAATATTATAAAAATAATGATGTAATTACAAGGATGAATTCAACATTAGTAAACAAGTCACGATAAATAAATAAAGCAATGAAAGGGAAATGCATGATATAAAAATGAACTAACATAATATAAAAATGTTTAAACATGAGTGAAATAACGAGACCATACATAAAAAGGAGCAGATTATAAACAAATGGATAAATAAGTAAATTTTAGTAGTAAGAAAGTACGCGAACCAACAAATTAATATTTATAAACAAAACATTAACCTTGCAAACTAACATATATATATATGTACAAAGCATATAAAATCATCAATGAATAAGTAAGTTAAATATACATAGTATTAAGCTTGAATATGTCAAAGTAGAAGTAATAAATAAACAATAAATAACATAACATAACATAAAGATAAATAAAACAAGTAAAATGTTAAATTTGAAATATAAAAGAAACGAATAAGGGCATAGTAAACAGATAAGTATATGATTAAATAAAATCTCTCATAAAAATTTAAATTAAATGGGCGAAGGACTAAGTTATAAAAAAATGAAATTAACAGTAAATTTTTTTTATAATAGAATAACCACATAAGGACTAAAGTATGAGGCGCGAAATTCCATAGGGACTTATTAAGAAATTATTCCTTTAGCCCTCCGAACGCACCGTTTCCAAGACCGAATGGTCAAGGGACCTAAATAAAAACAGAATGAAAGTTTATGGATAGATTTTAAAAGGAAGAAATAACGGAACAAGGATCGTATTAAAAACTCTAGAAAAACGGGAGGATTAAAAAAGAAAATAACCTCTTTTACTGAAAAACGCGCGGATCCCATCAGTGTGGGTTCGGTCGACTCGTTCCGCGTCAAAACGACGCCGTTTAACGTCTGGGTTACTAATTCAAAACGACGCCGTTTCTGATAAGCTATATAAAATTGATTTTTTTACCAAAAATTCATTTAGCCCATTGTTTTTTTTGTTTTTTTTTTCTAAAAAAAAACTTAAAAAGCTTTCAAACTCTTTCCCTCTCCCCAGAATCCACGGTGGCCGGGGAGCACAAAAAAAACCTTTTCGAAGCCTATCACATGTGGAGCAAGGATCCAAGGCCAAAACCCCCAAAAACCTAGCCAAACCCGACGGAGCAACAAAGAAACGTTTCGTTTCTTCTCCTTTTCCGGCGTGGCCTTTGACGACGAGTAGTTCGACCGACTTAGGTGAGTTTCCTTTCCTTTCTGTATTTTCGTATGTAAAAAATAAAAAATAAATAAAATATAAGAACTTAAGAGTAAAAAGTAAAACGAAAATCACCTTAAAATTTACAATATGTTTCTTTTGGATATTTTTTGGTGTTCTAAATCTACTATTTTTTTGTATTGATTGTGTGTGTAAAAAATTACAAAGATGAAGTTTTGGACTTTATAGCCGGATACAAGACCGTTTGTTTCTATTCTTTATCTTTTTGCTATTTACTACCATTGTTGCTCGCGTGTTTCTTTTTGTTGTTGCGTTCAATTTTTGCAGGTGTCAGATGTGCGTAGGAGGAGCGGCGGCTAAAGTGGGTTAGGGGGGCTAGGGTTTTCTTGTTTAGTTTAGGTGTTGGGCTGATTTGGGCTGGGGTTAGAATTGGGCTAGGGTTTTGGTAAAAACTTGGACTATAATGGACATGTAATTTTGGACTGTTTATTTATTGGTTTGGGTTTTTGTTTTATTTTGGTAATTTGGAATCAGGACAAAATTGGCCTATTACATAATGTATTGAAGGGAATAAACTAATATGATATTGTGTATGTTTGTGTAATACATATATCGATTGAGATGAAAGGAAAGATTAATGATTAAGAAAGTATGTTTTGATTCCTGTTGATGCATCGAGATCGTAATGAATTCATCAAGAGATGATATTTGGTCTATTGAATTCACCCTAGTAAGTCTTGAAAGCAAGTTTGAGTTCGCATGAAGAGAGGTTGTGATACAAAAGGTACTTATGAGAAACGATTGTGTTAATAGAGAAGCATCAGCTCTGTTGAAGTTATAGTGCTATGTGGAGGAAATGATATAAGTGTATGCCTAGTTTTATGAAAGATGGTATGCGCCAAATATGTGAGTATGCCCGAAAGGTTATATGCCAAGGTTAAGTGTTCGCAAACGAGATAAGAGTGTACGCCCGTATGTCTCGGCATATGGAGTCTAATGTATTAGTCTGTGTTATGAATTTGCAATGCATTTGATCTTATTTAAGTATTGAGCTTTCCTTACTGGAACTCACTAAGTTCTTTTGAACTTACCCTTTTTCTTTCCTTCCTTCCAATTGATCTTCGTTATAAGCTTGTTGAAGGGACTAAGCCAGAAAAAAGAATTCTCTACAATAAGCTTTGTCTATTTCTGTTTGTAACGTGCATATGTTTTGGGGATGGCATGTAACTCTATTCTAAAAATGAATCTGTAATAAATAGTTTTATTATTCAGTTACTGCTTATTAAGAGTGTTACCCCTTGAGAGATTTGTTAAAGTTTGTTAAGTTCTAATTTGTGTAATGATTCGTACTCGTATATGCCAAACTGTTCATAAGTAATCGTTACTGCTAGTATTGTAATTTAAAGAAGAGTTCCAACTAAAAGATTTTAAACCTACTTGCTTTTATTATGTGGTGTATATTGTTAAATAAATTTGTGTTTTGAAGAAGTTTTTTGAGGCTCCACCTGGTTAAGTAAATATGTATCATAGTTGAACTGCAATCGAATTATGCATACATCTGTTTTCTGTTTGTGCAACACTTCAATCATTCTTCGAGAATTGGGGTGTTACAAAAAGTACCAAAAAGAAAACACAACCTAATACAGGGATAATACCTATTGTTTAAATGGTGAAATTCTCTATCACCAAGTTTTTAATGATGTATTTGTTTAACACTATTGCATAGGACTTAAATAAGACTTAAATGCGTGGTTGTATTGGAAAATTTGTTTAGTTGATCCATTCTCTGAACAAGACTCCATAAAAATAAGATTATTTAGTGAATTCATTTTCTCTCAAAAGTAAGATTATTAATCTAAACTAAGTAAACAATCTTTGATCTTATGTTACTCTTTTACTTCTTCTTTTTTTTTACAACATCACATTTAACATAGACAACAACAAATAAATTATTTTTTTACCAATTTTTCTAAAATTTTTTTTTGAACAATCTCATTATAGGTTCTGATTGTATTTGTTCTTTTTAACATAATATCTAGAATTACCCATAACCCCTCTCAATCCATAAATTGGAGGATAATGCACATAAACGCATTTGAATTCACGTTTTACTACATTGACAATAATACTTATATCGATTGAGTTAAGAGTAATTCATTACTTAGGTGCAAAGCATTTGTTTTTCATCGTTACATACTGTCGCAACTAAAACATGTCAAACTTAAAAACTTAGTCGGCTAAATCTCTAGAATATATGAACACGTTTAACATCCTCTTCTATGTTGATATAAAGCTTAAGTTGGCCACTCTAAGGCCACACATTGGTTCATTGCCTTAATCTTGCCCAAACGGAACAAAATGCTATAGTACTGTTCATGCAATGATGGTCTCGCCTAATACAAATAAAACTTGAGGTCACTATCACATAAGTACTGTTTCATCACTATAGCACCCATCTTAATTTATATTATCTAGTCGTACAATACTTTATTAATATAAGTTGATCAAAGGGTTTATGCTTTCAATAAAGAATGTTAAGAGTGATGACCTACGTAAAGCATATAATAATAAATGAGGAATGCAGGGCCTCAAGCACCCAATCCCAACCGTCCAATTGTGCATTGATTCAACAACTTGAGAGAGAGTTTTAAAACTGTTATACCTATACTTGACGAATTTATTTTACTTGCTGTAATTTTATAAGTCATTTTTTTATCAAGAAAAAATCATCTTGCTAGCTAGAATACCCACAAGCTCAAAATCTCATAAGATTAAGATATCCATTAAGATCATGTATTTCACATGAATAACATATCTGTCATTCACGCTGTACATATTTTTATCTTCTAAATATGGTAATCCATGCATTAAAACCTTCAACTCTCTCCTACTTTGGTCTTGATTCTAATCTTCTAGTGGCACCCACACTATGATCTTAAACCACTTACATTTATCAAAGTAAACCAATAAAATTTTACATTTTGGTTACTTATAATTCTATTCTCTCTCTTTTAAAAAAAGAATCCAAAGAGTTTAGACTAAGTTTCAAGCAAAATAAATATAAAAAACAAAGTCGTAACTTCCCTTAATCATATACCTAAATCCAATGGATTTAGAGAGCTTGTTGATCACACCACCCCCACAAACAATCCAAGATCACAACACAACCTACAAACCCTAGCAAAGACACTAAATTTTAGAAGCATACTTAAGACATATCTTTCAATTTCAAAGGTCTAACTTGTGTTAACATATAAAAAACTATAGATGGGAAAATATAATTCTATCATTAGAAGTTGCCCAAACATTTGACTAATTATGTCACCAAGTTTCAAACAAAAGGTGATACATAATGCATTATTAAGTTGTGTCCATTGTAACATAAATAACTTGTAATACCCAATTTTAGCCCGGGCTCACAAAAAAAAAAACCCAAAGTAATATCATTTGGCCCGATCGGAATTGCCCATTACTTGAAAAGGTTGAAGGTCAATTTACAAGCTTATGGAAACATAATCTTCAGGGATATGCAATCTTAGATATGATATGCAATCTTAGATATGATATATAATCTTAGATATGATATGCAATCTTAGAAGATATGATTTTGTAATCTTAGAGATTTAATTTGTAGATACCCCTTAATCTCAGCCGTTGATGTAATTGATCTGTACCGTTGGATTTGGGGAGGCTCAACTATAAATAGAGGCCTCTCCCTTCATTCTAAAAAAAAAGGTGAGAAAGAAGGAGGAATAAAAAAAGAGAACGATTGGCAGTTTTTTAAAGGTGACTTACTATTTTTTTCTTTTGATTATTTTTTTTTACTTATTTACGATTTTAAAACAAGGGAGAAGGTGATACCACTGCGAATTTTATTTATTTTATTTAGCCCATCCGCCTTTTAATGTTTTTGTAATTAAGTTTTTTTATTTTTTAATTTACCCTTTTATTTATTTTTATTTCAATTTGGTCTAATTTGAACGGCCTCGTTTAGAGGAGAAGCGAAAATTGCCCTTCCAGCCCCTCTATGTAATTCGAGCGTTCAATTAAGTCCTCCAGACTTTATTTATTTGCGAATTTACCCCGGATCTTTACTGGCGATCCAATTTAGTCCATTTTCATATTTTCTTTAAAAATCAATATTTTTGATAATGCAATTGAATTCTTTTAATTTTTTTTTTATAATTCTCATATGCAATTATTATGATTTTTTTATATGTATATTTAAGCATGTATTTATGTTTTTTTATACTAAAATTTTCGCATACTTATATTTTATATACACATGTTTAATTTATTTAATTAATTTTAATATTATATTAATTGTTTAAAACTTATGTATTTTTTTGTGTACAGGTATATTTTTTATTCGCTTATTAATTTATGTTTGCATATTTTTATTATTATCTTACCTATTTATTTGATATTTTGCACGTCATTATTTTGTTTATTTATTTGTTTATTCATATTATTTCTAAGAAATTGTTGTATTTATTATTGATATTTGTTTAAGGGGCATTCATTCACATATTCAACATAACATTACCCTATCTCTTATTTAATTTTAAAATAAAACGCTTCAAAATAGAGGTAATACTCGTATTTAGGATTTCTCAAGGAAATTGAGCCTTAACGTATTGGGTTCCGATTTTTTTGAAAATCTAACAATCGAGAATTTCTCTTTAATCAAAAAAATAAGAACTCATTATTGGGAATTCAACACATTGTGTCCTAACGTATTGGATGTGACGCATTGATTTCTCGAAATGAATATTTTTTTTAAAAAAATAATAAAGGAAATATTCCAAGTTTGGGATTTTAGAGGAATTGTGCCCTAACGTATTGGGCCGCGATTTCTTAAATCTTGAATAAATGGATATTCTTTTACATTTTTATTGCACTAGTATTTTGCCCTAATTCATTTTTGGGGAAAATTAGAATGTCGTGTCCTAACGTATTGGGTGTGGTATTTTATTTCTCTGAAATGATAAGGGTCTTAATACGTAACGTTTTAAGTTTTTGCTAAGGATTACGATTTTCAAATTTTCGACATTAAGACATTAATTAATTAACTAGGTACCAATTTTTGGGCGTAATGAGGGTGCTAATCCTTCCTCATACGTAACCAACTCCCGGACCCGTTTTTCTAAAATTTGTAGACCAAAGTCATTTTTAGGTGACCCAATCACACTTTAATAAAAGATTGGTGGCGACTCCCAATTTTTATTTTTTAAAGTCGACAACCTAAAATTTTTGTTTTCTTCAAAAAGATGGTTTCGACAGCTTGGCGACTCCACTGGGGACTTAAGAAAGTCGAGCTACAAAGTTGATTAATTCTTGTCTTATAGTCGAGAAAATATTTTTTATAAAAAACTCATGACATCCTTCATTATCTTCTTGTTTAAATATTGTTTGCATTATACATTCCATGAGCTGAACAATTTTACCCTTTTAAGTGGGAGTGAAAAGCTATGCCTTCGTGAGGTTTTCACCTCCGTGTAGGGTAGTGGATTGCTTCCGGGATACATCCGTACCTATGTCTTCGTGAGATTTTCATATCCGTGCAGCCATAGGGAAATGTATTCCCCTGAACTGAACTCGGTCCATATGAGCCTATAATGGGTGAAGATCGAGGAATCTGCTGGTTCGGGTACCTCCGCCCTAGAAGCCAAACTTCATATAGTGAACTTTAGGAATCTACCTTAGGTAGAACTATACTAAACCCTAGTAGATATCCTAGTAGGTGTTTTACTCTTTCTTGATTATATTCTATATTTATATTCGATACTGACTTTTTGTGTTTTATTTTGATTGCATGACATGACATTTCATTTCATCATAAAAAATGAGGTGTTGATTCACGTTCAGTTGCTGAATAGAGAGCTTGTCATAAGGAAATGAGTTTCTTGATAAAGTGGATGACAATATGGTTGTCCGAATATGGTCCAAGAACACGTGATAACAGAAGGATGATAATTTAATGGAAGACTACAATACTATGGCTCCGTTGCCCAAGGATTCAAGTTGACAAAGATTATTTGAGAGCTACTGAAGCTTCTTAAAAAGAAGCCAACGAGCATCATGAGGATGAGTGAGCAAGTTACGACCTAGATCGAGCAAAAAAGGAGATAGAAGAGATGTTTTTTTAAAGAGTTCGTGAGATTTATCTTAATGCTCGAATGAAGAAGAGGATCGAATATCTCCACCTATGAGGGCAAAGCCATATAAATATCCATTTTATGTAAAGAAATTTGTTTTCTAGTAAAATTTTCTAAACGGAATTGAATCAGAATCAACATCTCTTTATGCATTCATTTCTTGCATTCGCATTACATGATAGCATAGCATTAAAATTCATCAAAAATTCTAATTAATTTAAATCACTGCTCAGTTAATCTGGAAACCAACCAGCCTACTAAACACCGCTACGGTACTCGATCGAAAACTAAGGATATGGATCAAAGGATGGAAAGACTAGAACAATCCCAAAAGGAAATGCAGGAGTAGCTTCAAAAGCAAATGAATGAGTAGCAAAAAATGATAGACAAAATGATGGAATCTCAAGGGAGTATGATGGCTCAGTTAACTCAATGGTTCAACAAAGGAACTGATAAAGGAAAAGGCTCTGTGCTCAATATTGAAAAAGTAGACAATGAGGGACCTGTCTATCCTCCGGACTTCACCCCCTGACAAGTTGAGATATACCCGCGTAGGTCCTCTATTACCATTAATCCTCCGAGTGACGCTGCAATGCTAATGAATCTCCAGGCAGGATCAGGCTCTAACCCCGGAGCCAACTTTGTTAATCCTACTATCCCTGATTTTGATGAGACGGCTAGAAAGGAGAAAATGAATAATGAATTGCCAAAATAGTTCGAAGAAAAGTATAAATGGTTGGAGGAAAAACTTAGAGCAATGGAAAGTACTGAGAGCTACCATGGAATTGACGCTAAAGAATTGAGCTTGGTTCCGGAGTTAGTACTCCCTTACAAATTCAAAATGCCTGAGTTTGAGAAGTATAATGGAACTAGTAGCCCCGAAGCTCATATTGCCATGTTTTGTAGGCAGATGACTGGTATGTTAATAATGATCAACTGCTGATACATTGTTTCGAGGATAGCCTCGCAGGGGCAGCATCCAAGTGGTACAACCAACTGAGTCGTACCATGATTAATTCATGGAGAGATTTAGCACAGGCATTCATAAAGCAGTACAATCATGTAATTGACATGGAAAAGAAGCCCGGTGAAAGTTTTAGGCAGTACGCACAGAGGTGGAGAGAGGTTGCTGTCCAAGTCCAGCCATCTCTTCTAGAAAGAGAAATGACAATGTTATTCATAAATACATTGAAAGATCCATTCATCACACATATGTTAGGGAGTGCAACAAAAAGCTTTTCTGACATAATCATGAATGGTGAAATAATTGAAAGCGCCATAAGGAGCGGAAAGATTGATGCTGGAGGAAATAACAGAAGGAAAGCCTCAAAAGAAAAGGAAAATTAGGTGAACAGTGTGAATACGTACGACAAATTGATTGCTAATCAACAGAGTTCATCAAGACAAGAATTAGGTGTGAAGCCAGGTACTGAAAAGCTCCAGTTCACGCCAATTCCAATGTCGTACAAATAGCTGTATCAAAGCTTATTCAATGCACATGTTGTTTCTCCTTTACATGTGAAGCCTCCACAGCCCCCGTATCCCAAATGGTATGATGCAAGTGCACAATGTGATTATCATGCAGGAATTACGGGGCATTCTATAGAAAATTGGATTACCTTTAAAAAACTAGTTGAAAGGCTTATCAGTATGGGCGTTGTCAAATTTGGCGATTCATCCAGTGCAGAAAATCTGCTACGCAATCACATTTGATAATGGGGGTGAATGGGATGTATGAAGAAATGTTGAGAAGTGTTCACATCAATGCCATTTTTTAAGACACAATTTACAAGGGTCCTTGAAGATATTCGCCCTTATCAACTTAGAAGTGTTTTAAGTAATTGAACTGCGGAAGAAACCTCTGTAGTTTTTTAGAGCTTATTTAGAGTAATGTTCAGAATAATTTTGTTATTTTTAGCCTAAAAATGATAAAAAAATTCCTTTGCGAAATAGACTAATGTCTGAACGTCATTATTCTAATAAAATACATCTTTGCATTCATTTTTGAGCCAATATATTTTTTAATCATTCTTTTAGATTTTCTTCCACATTCATAATTATATTGTACAAATAATCATTCTTAAATTCGTACATTCTTTGTATATTCTTTTGTACTTACTAGAGGTCCTTGCATATCAACGACATGAGTGACGCTGCTACAGACTCAGAATCTCCTTTTGAGCGAGACGTGTGTTTAGAGGGATCTCATGAATTTGAAGATGACATAGATTGTAGCCTATTTCTAGACCTGTTAAGGATGGTAGAACAAGTCGAGAAACGGATCTTACCCTACAAAGAATCATTGAGATACTTGACTTCTCCATATGTGAGGCATAAAGGTCATTTAGTCAATCTAACCAAAAGATTCTGACGATCATTGATTCATCTTTGTGGTCATCAATTACTTTACTAAATGGGTGGAAGCTGCTTCATATGTCAATGTCACAAAGTCGACAGTTAGCAAATTCGTGAAGAATCAGTATGGAACGCCAAAAGGATCATGTACTAAACAACAGCACAATATCAAAAGTTTGCAGTCTGTTCATGATTAATGCCATATCGCCAAAAAGGGGATGACAAAAAAAACAAAAAAAACAAAAAAAAACAAAACAAAATCTACCAGGGCAATGTCTTTCTCTTGGGTCCATTGCGGTTTTGCCTATTGAAGACAAGATTCTTTCTCTCTGAGTTTTTGGATCCAATACCGATTGAGGAAGAATTTTCAAAGTTATCCGTCATGGTCAAATGCGCCAAAAGTAAATGATGCGAGCTCACAAAAAAGGTCCGCCCTAAAGAATTTCTTGAGAGGGACCTGGTATTGAAGAAGATCCTTCCCATACAAAAAGAACTTCATCCCAAGCTAGGAAGGACCTTATGTGGAAGGCCTTATCCGGAAAAGCATCAACTTTGATCAGAAGAGATAACAAGGACATGCCTAATCTTACGAGTTCAGATTCAATAAAAAATATTTCAAAAAAAAGGGAGAGGCCAAGGTGAAAATCCGCAAAGGACGCCTTAAGACCAAAGAGGATTTGAGTTGAAAACCCGAAAAAGGCGGCTCAAATATTAATCAAAATGGGGCATGAGGTGATCAGAACAACTCGAATCTTGATCAGATTGGGGCATGTGGTGATCTAGTTATATCTAAATCAACAGGAAAGAGTAGGCAAAATCTTGGGGAATTGGCAGAGTACTGTGGATCTCCTAAACACATGTCAAACTCAGAAGGATCTTCAAAAAGTTTGTACAGAGAAGTTCAAGCGGCGATATCTGGGGCACCCAATTTTCATACTATTGAATTTGTTATTCTTGGAATACTTCATTCTTTTCAAAGATACACATTCCCAATCAATTTCTTTGTTATCTTTTTTTACTATAATTTATTCTTATCCCTTATTATGACCTTTTTGTAAGCATGTTGCATTGGAATAATGATCAATGGACTAATAAAACTTTCACAAGGAAAGTTTTGCATATTACTCTAGAAGTTTCTAAATAATACAGGAGCCTAAAACAGGACTATTATTTAGAACGCACCAAGTTTAAAGGTTGGAAATCTGAAAAGGAAAAGTCTAAACTAGGACTTTCACTTTGGATTTTGTTGTCAAAACCATTGGTTGAACAAAATAATATGTCGTGTTGATGACAAAGCTTAAATTACCAAGCAAGTAATGATCACCAGGTAATAGAAAGAGGTTGCCTCGGGAAGAGAGCATTCATTTGCACATGAGCCTTTGGTACGACACCCTGGGAATAGTGTAAGGGACTAGAAATATTTAGATCATGTATCCTTGAATTGTGATAGGAGAGGATTGAAGAAAAGCCATATACTCTTGGGTTACAGTGGGAGAACGGTGGTATGAATTTTTTGCGCCCCAATGGATTAAACTTGGAGGTTCACAGTGGGGGGCAACCTGGATAAATATTTCTTCAGAAAAGCCAGTCAAGCAAGAAGGCGTTGTAGCACGTCAGTCACAAAGCCTTAATAAACTTCGAGTAATGACAACCTAAGCGGGATCATTCTCGGAAAAATAAAATTTTACATTCATGCAAACACCATTTACACATGTCTAGTTAGGAGCATTTGATGCATTTTGATCATGCCATCCTAATCATTAGGCATAATTAGGTTCATTATACAGGTCATGTTCCCCAGAGAATAGATCAGTGAAAATAGCAGATCTTGCCTTCCTGCATCGACAGCGAAGCAGATCGAAAACAAAGCCTTGCCTTCCTCGATTGTAGTGGAGCAGGTTAAGGATAGCAGATCTTGCCTTCCTGCATTGACAGCGAAGCAGATCGAAGATGGCAGATTTTACCTCCCTGTGGTTATAGTGGAGTACATTGAAGCCAGTAATTCTACTTCCCTGGACAACAGTGAAATAGATTGAAGATTTTAGATCTTATCTCCCTAAGCAGTAGTAGAGTAGATCGAAGATAGCGGATTTTACCTCCCTGTGGTTATAGTGGAGTACATTGAAGCCAGTAATTTTACTTCCCTGGGCAACAGTGGAATAGATTGAAGATTTCAGATCTTATCTCCCTAAGCAGTAGTGGAACAGATCGAAGATGGCGGATTTTACCTCCCTGTGGTTACAGTGGAGTACATTGAAGCCAGTATTTCTACTTCCCTGAACAACAGTGGAATAGATTGAAGATTTCAGATCTTATCTCCCTAAGCAGTAGTGGAGCAGATCGAAGATGGCGAATTTTACCTCCCTATGGTTATAGTGGAGTACATTGAAGCCAGTAATTCTACTTCCCTGGAAAACAGTGGAATAGATTGAAGATTTCAGGTCTTATGTCCCTAAGAAGTAGTGGAGTAGATCGAAGATGGCGGATTTTACCTCCTTGTGGTTACACTGGAGTACATTGAAGCCAGTAATTCTACTTCCCTGGACAACAGTGGAATAGATTAAATATTTCAGGTCTTATCTCCCTAAGCAGTAGTGGAGCAGATCGAAGATAGCGGATTTTACCTCCCTGTGGTTACAGTGGAGTACATTGAAGCCAGGAATTCTACTTCCCTGGACAATAGTGGAATAGATTGAAGATTTCAGATCTTATCTCCCTAAGCAGTAGTGGAGCAGATCGAAGATGGCGGATTTTACCTCCTTGTGGTTATAGTGGAGTACATTGAAGCCAGTAATTCTACTTCCTTGTACAACAGTGGAGTAGATTGAAGATTTCAGATCTTATCTCCCTAAGTAGTAGTGGAACAGATCGAAGATGGCGGATTTTACCTCCCTGTGGTTATAGTGGAGTACATTGAAGCCAGTAATCATATCTCCCTGGTCAGCAGTGGAATAGGTTGAAGATTGTAAGTCTTATCTCCTTGATATTACAGTGGAGTAGATTGAAGCACCAATTCTTATACATTTGAAGATGCAGTAAGATGGAATGTGGCTGCTTGAAGAAGAAGAGCACTAAGATCCAGCGTGACCGAGCAAAAATTGGCCATTTCTAAAGTCTTTGCTCCGTTCCTATTACACGACAACAAGCAAAGAGGGGCAGCTGTAATACCCAATTTTAGCCCGGGCTCACAAAAAAAAACCCCAAAGTAATATCATTTGGCCCGATCGGAATTGCCCATTACTTGAAAAGGTTGAAGGTCCATTTACAAGCTTATGGAAACATAATCTTCAGGGATATGCAATCTTAGATATGATATGCAATCTTAGATATAATATATAATCTTAGATATGATATGCAATCTTAGATATGATATATAATCTTAGATATGATATGCAATCTTAGAGGATATGATTTTGTAATCTTAGAGATTTAATTTGTAGATACCCTTTAATCTCAGTCGTTGATGTAATTGATCTGTACCGTTGGATTTGGGGAGGCTCAACTATAAATAGAGGCCTCTCCCTTCATTGTAAAAAAAAAAAGGAGAGAAAGAAGTAGGAATAAAAAAAGAGAACGATTTGCAGTTTTTTAAAGGTGACTTACTATTTTTTTCTTTTGATTATTTTTTTACTTATTTACGATTTTAAAAAAAGGGAGAAGGTGATACCACTGCGAATTTTATTTATTTTATTTAGCTCATCCGCCTTTTAATGTTTTTGTAATTAAGTTTTTTTATTTTTTAATTTACCCTTTTATTTATTTTTATTTCAATTTGGTCTAATTTGAACGGCGTCGTTTAGAGGAGAAGGGAAAATTGCCCTTCCAGCCCCTCTATGTAATTCGAGCGTTCAATTAAGTCCTCCAGACTTTATTTATTTGCGAATTTACCCCGGATCTTTACTGGCGATCCAATTTAGTCCATTTTCATATTTTCTTTAAAAATCAATATTTTTGATAATGCAATTGTATTCTTTTAATTTTTATTTTATAATTCTCATATGCAATTATTATGATTTTTTATATGTATATTTAAGCATGTATTTATGTTTTTTATACTAAAATTTTCGCATACTTATATTTATATACACATGTTTAATTTATTTAATTAATTTTAATATTATATTAATTGATTAAAACTTATGTATTTTTTATGTGTACAGGTATATTTTTATTCACTTATTAATTTATGTTTGCATATTTTTATTATTATCTTGCCTATTTATTTGATATTTTGCACGTCATTATTTTGTTTATTTATTTGTTTATTCATATTATTTTTATGAAATTGTTGTATTTATTATTGATATTTGTTTAAGGGGCATTCATTCACATATTCAAAATAACATTACCCTATCTCTTATTTAATTTTAAAATAAAACGCTTAAAAATAGAGGTAATACTCGTATTTAGGATTTCTCAAGGAAATTGAGCCCTAACGTATTGGGTTCCGATTTTTTTGAAAATCTAACAATCGAGGATTTCTCTTTAATAAAAAAAATAAGAACTCATTATTGGGAATTCAACACGTTGTGTCCTAACGTATTGGATGTGACGCATTGATTTCTTGAAATGAATATTTTTTTTTAAAAATAATAAAGGAAATATTCCGAGTTTGGGATTTTAGAGGAATTGTGCCCTAACGTATTGGGCCATGATTTCTTAAATATTGAATAAATGGATATTCTTTTACATTTTTTATTGCACTAGTATTTTGCCCTAATTCATTTTTGGGGAAAATTAGAATGTCATGCCCTAAGGTATTGGGTGTGGTATTTTATTTCTCTGAAATGATAAGGGTCTTAATACGTAACGTTTTAAGTTTTTGCTAAGGATTACGATTTTCAAATTTTCGACATTAAGACATTAATTAATTAACTAGGTACCAATTTTTGGGCGTAATGAGGGTGCTAATCCTTCCTCATACGTAACCGACTCCTGGACCCGTTTTTCTAAAATTTGTAGACCAAAGTCATTTTTAGGTGACCCAATCACACCTTAATAAAAGATTGGTGGCGACTCCTAATTTTCATTTTTTTAAAGTCGACAACCTAAAATTTTTGTTTTTTTCAAAAAAATGGTTTCGACATAACTCATTTTAAAACTATTGAATATTAAATCTTTACTGAATCTAGGGATGACAATAGAGAGTGACGGTGATATAGGGTTGCGCGCGGACCAAGATCGAGTTGCCAAGACACGAGAGACTCCTATGAAGGAACGCATTTGTTGGGCCTTTGCTTTCGTTATTGGGCCTTGTGGTAATTTGAGCCCATCGCGTTCTTGGGTTGGGCCTTGGAGACTCGTATCAGACGGCTTTTTGCTCGTCCCAATCTTGATTTGATTTCTGTTTATATAAACCTTAAATCTATTTAGTGTTTTTGCTCTTGACTCCGACCTCCAAAAATATTTTTTTTCAATGATACTTGATTTGCTTGAAATTTTAAATAATATTTTATAGTGTATTAATTTTTAAAAAGTAAACCAAGAATTTAAAAAATATAAACTAAAATGTATGTTATAAATTCTTATAAAATAAAAAAATCATAATGAAAAAAAAATATAAAGATAGTTATAAAATTAACATATCAAGAATAGGGAAAGCAGATTTTTTTCCCACACTCAACTTCTACTAGATAATAATAATAATAATAATAATAACTGACCCTCAAACCCTTTCTTTACAAAAACAATCCCTAATCAAGACCGATCAAAATCCTACAAATTCTAAGGGTACGTTTAGTTCACTGTAATGGAATAGAGCTGTAATTGAATAGAGCTGTAATGGAATAGAGCTGTAATAAATAATTCAATTGTTTGGTTGAATGGAATAGAATAGAACTGTAATAGTATTCTTGTGTTTGGTTGAATGGAATGATGTTGTAATAGTATAAGGGAAAAAACTAAAATGTTAGAATACCCTTAACAGAATTTTTTTTAAGTAGATGATTATTGTTATTGTTATTGTTATTAAATTTTAATAATATTATTATTAAAAATAATTTAATAAAATTAATAAATAATTTAATCATATTTTAACATAATTATTATTAAATATAATTTAATAAAATAATATATAATTTAATAAAATTCTTAATATAATTATTATTATATGAATTTACTAAAATCATAATATATAATACTGTAAAAATAATATATAATCTATTTTATTATTTTTAAACTGTCATACATATTTAATGTGTTAAAATATCATTAGTGAAACAAATAATTTAATTATTCTACAATAAAAAATAAAATATTAAAAGTAATAAATAACTTGAGAATTATATTTTACATCCAAACATAATATTCATATATTAACAAAAAGTTACATGATTTTATATATTTTCAATTGTTATTCAATTGTATAGCAATTATACCAACCCGAACCTGCCTGATTGCCACCACAACTCTAATTATACCAACATTTCATCGGTTGCCCATAGATATCTTAAAAAATAGAGTGACTACAAATTCCAATTCAACTAATGAAAATGATTAAAATAGCAAAAACAAAAAAGTCACCAGAACAACATAAACTTGTGACTATGACATAACACGCAATTCTCATAGAACACATTTACTAGTGCAAAATCCATCAAATTTCGCTAACACACACCATATTCATTTAAGTTGTTAGCTCCATTATAGCAGATACAATGTCCCCATTTGCAGCCTTGAGTGCCTTCACAGCCTTTGATCTCGACACTCTTGCTTATGTCATCACCAACTCAATGTCTTTTGGCTCAACTCCAGTCTCATTCACTTCCTCATCGTCCTAGGCCACAGTCGATGAACATCTTAACAGAAAAAAACCAAGAGAAATTCCCAACCGTCATTCAATGACAATCCTTATCATTCCCTCAATGTGGAATTCTAAATGCAGGATCCATAGGCAGAAATGTATGCTTATAATAAAATCATCATCAAAATACTGATCATCAAAATAAGCTGCACTATTATATTAGTAGAACCATGTACCTTAAAATGTATTCTTGATAAATAAAATCATAACCCATTTTTTACTTTAAAAAAGGGCAGAAATGTATGCTTATAATAGCTACCTAATGACTGTCTCTTTATTTTTCAAAATTGCATTGTAAAAGCTGTAAAAAAGTTTGAACAAGAATATAACATGGAGGCAATTTCACATTGTCTAATGCTACTGCAGCAAAGACGATTATTATCTATCTAAATTGCCTGGACACCCATCATCCAAGATGCCACTGATATATCATCATGAGCATAAGTCTTCAAAGATGCACTGCATGTAATATAAATTAGAAGAAGTGAAACTCAATTTCATTAGGAATTTTAAGCAACATAAGAAGGTATAGTTCGCAACACAACTTTTCAAATGAATGTTTGACTTTTTTCAACTTTGCATGCAAAGCAAAATGATTGGTAATTGACATACAAAATAGATATGCATTTAGCTTAACTGTCATTCAGTTTATAACACATAAATACCTGCAGGTGGACTAGTCTTATAGCACCCAAACTGTATTAATTACTAATGTCAAGAAACCTTGGTTTCTTTTCAGTTTGAAAATCTCAAAGTAGAATGTCTATCTCATTCTTTCAAGATTATAGCAACAACAAATAAAAACTAACCTGTTTGTGTTGATATATTGAGCAAGATTTTTGGAGAGTATAAAAAGTGAACCAGATGCATGCCGGAAATACCTGAAGGGAAGAACATAATAGTATGAAAACACAAAATAGAAAAAATATGGTAATGCAAACATCAAGCTAGATAACTTACGATTTCTCATCCCCAAATTTTATAACATACCTCCTTATTTACAAGACCAAGGAACTCTTCTCGCTCTCTGCTTACAGACTGCATATTAGGAACAAAATGAAGTCAAATCCACATTGCAAGTGATAATGCTAGGAAGATAACAATAAAAGAACAGAATCAACAGTTAACAGTCACAGAAAAAAATATTCAAATAGAGTCCTTACAGATGCTGAAGCTAAAACAACCAATGCACAACTCATTTCATAGAGCTGATCTCTTTTTTCTAACGCTCTTGCTATAGTCTGTTCTTGTGCTTCTCTAGCTGTTGGGACAGTCATCTTTTTCAATGCCACATCCTCTTTTCTAGCTTTAGATTCCTTCATCCTTGCCAGCTCTTCTTCTTCTTTCTCTTCCTCCTCCTACAAATGTACCAATTTAAAACAACCAATGAAATTCAAAGAACTGCATAAGACCAGGAATATTGCTTTTGGGTTTTTTGTTTAAGCTAAGCAGAAAACTTCAAGACTAAATGCCTCTATTTAAAGCTAAGATTATATTAAACTCCTTCAAAGCAAGCAGGGTCAACTGAGCCCCATATGAGGCAAAAATAATAAACAACTTACAATAGAGGAGACTATTCATATGAAAAATAATATAAAACATATTCCTTTTTCAACCTTGATCAGTTCTTCCTGCATCTCAAGGTACTCCAGGTTCCTTCTCCTTTCCGAAACAGAATCTTCAGATGGTAGAGCTATAACACCAATAGTATCCACAACTTCATCAGGTAGAGAAGAAAGCGTAGCCTGAACAGCATCTTCCGGCTTCAGCTTTCCTAATACAGTGAATGCCCTACAGGAGAAATCAGAAAAAATACAGATTAAGGTTGAATTAGGAAAAAAAATAAGAAATGAGTATCAATTGTTGAACTTCAATGCCAGCAAAACATTGCATAAAGACCACATAAAACACAACTCCTGTGATGCCTATGATTCCACCTAAAGAGGAAAAATTCTTCCACGGGAATTCAGAATCAAAACTGAAATTCGAAAGATCAGAAGGTATTTCTCTAAATCTAATGAAAAAGAACAATCCAAAATCAACATTGAGAAACCAGAAAGAAAATAGAGGAGGAAAAGTAATGGGAAATTGGAACGATTAGAAAGAGGTACCCTTAGACATTCTTGAGGGTTTGATAAAACCTGGAATCAAGGCTTTCTTTGTTACGCTGATCTTCTTTGCCATGGCTGCTGCTGTTGTTCTTTCAAACCCCTCTTCTTGCTTACTCCAAACGTTCTACACAGGTATATTGAGAGAATGGTGAGGGTAAAAAGAAAGTAAGAAGAGAAAGTTTAAATAAAACACAAAAATTTCATACTCACATGATAATCTTTGAGATTTATTGGAAAAAATCTCATATGGGAGTTGGGAGTTTGAAGAGAATGTAAAATGGGTAGAAAAGGAAAGAAAAATAATTTTGTATATTACTGGAAGCGTTGAATAGCTATTCATTGGTGAAGGGAGGGAATGCCTATTCAATATTTTTCCGTCATAGAGCTGGAATGGATTCAGGCTATAATATCATTACAGCCAACCAAACTAAAGTTTGGTGGTGGGCCCACCGAATTGGGGGAATGCATTCCTATTCCCCCAACCAAACATGCTGTAAATTTTGTGTCACCCTCAGAAGCGAATATGAGGGTGGTAGCCAAGGGCCGAGGCCCTCCCAAAATTATTATTTTTTTAATCCAGTCATTTTTTATAAATAGAAAACTTATAAATTAATATATAATAAAATTATATTTTGCCCCAAATGAAAATTTTTCAATTCAATCCTCTTATAATAAAGAAATTATAAATTAATATATAATAATATTGTACTTTAATCCTCTAAAAAAGAAAAAAATTATGTTTAGTCCCTTCAAAAATGATGAAATTATAAATTAATATATGATAAACTTATATTTTAATCAATAAAAAAATTATAATTAATTCCAGCCTCTAATAAAAATTCTAAATTCCCCCTAACCACTCTTAACTAGAGGTGTCCATGGGCCTGGCTAAGTTCGGGCCGAGCCCAACCAAAAATTTATGTCCATTTGCTAGGTCGGGTTTGGCCCAAAAAATGGGCCTAAATTTTTATCCAAGCCTGGTTAATATTAAATTTTTATATAATTTTTTAAAAAAATACTAAAAACAATAAAATAAATGTTTCCCAATACATTAAAATAAATTAAATATATATATACTTAAATAACACTAAGACAAGTGCAGCTTAACAAGCAAATGTCTCTAAAATAGTATCAAAATTAACAATAAAACAAGAGTTATACAATATTCAAACAATAACAACAAAATAGTAACAACATAATAGTGAAATTGTAGCAAAATAGTGAGAAAACAACAAGAAAATAAAAAAAAATAGTAGGTTTTTTTTTTCATATTCGGGCCAGGCCTAGGCCAAAAAAGCCTTATTTGATGCCCAGCCTATTTTCTAAATGAACCTTATTTTTTATCCAAATCTATTTTTTTAGACCTATATTTTTACATAAACCCTCCTACTTTTCAAGTAAATCTTTAGACCCAACTAAATAGCCTGACCCATATACAATTTTGCCCTAACCTAATCTCTCTATGAGGCTTTCTTTTAACACCTTCAAAGGCTTTTTATTTTCCCTTTTCAAGAACTCAGATCATACACTAAAATTACATAAACATAGAACATATATGATCTCTATCCTACTTTTATGGATAACTTTCAAATATCAATGTGTCATAGATTCTCAATTAATGATGTCAACTAAAAATTTATTCAAATCCAACATTGATTATACGTAGTTTTAATCAAATAAATAAATAAAACCCTATATTCTTCCACCTTGTTGTTGGTACATCCATTTCTTATTGAATCTTGACATTACAAATCATAAGATTAAGACCCAAATAATGTCTTAAAAATTGAAAAATAAAAAAAATTGTTTTTGCACACCACGTGGCCTGCAGACAGTGACGTAGGAAAAAGCCAAGTGAGACAGACACCTGTACATTGTCCCCACAAGCAGACTTTCAATAAGATACGATATTGGACCAAAAGTTGGACACGTGTCCCATTTATTATAAGCCAATCTTTTTGAACCACAAGATTTTAGACACGTCACCTCAACCTTAAACACCACGTAAGGTGATACCAAGTTTTTTGACTGATGAACTTCCGCGTGTTAAGTCACTATTGGTCTATGGCTCATGTGTGGAAGATATTTGTCCCAAGGCAACTGGTTTTATTGCTAAAGAATATTACGAAGTTTAAGAAAATAGTGATTAATTTATACTAATTTAGTCTAAATTATGTAAACTTTAATATAAAAATAAGAAATATATTTATCAAAAATTTATATAAAAAATAAAAATTAGATAAAAATGATTTATTTAACTTTATTTTTTTATTAAATTCTATTATACTATACATTTTTATGAATTTATTTTTTTATTATAAATTTGTTCTACGTATAAGTTTAAAATTCTATTTGAAACTTAAAAAGATTTGAATAAAAATATTAGATTTAAAAAGTGGAATTGAACAAAATAAATAAATAAATCTATTTAAAATATGAGTCAAACTTAGGGTGGGTTTGGATAGGCGATTGGGTGCGGTGCGTTTTGCTTACTTTTTATCTCATGCTACAGTATCGCTACAGTATATAATTTCACTACCACCGCTATTTTTACACTAACCGTAGGTAAACGTACCGCCCATCTAAACTCACCCTTAATCTACAATATTCAAAACAGTAACTTAATTCAATTTAGCCCAATTTCCAATTATTCAATTTATTTTTTATATATTATATCATTTATGTCATATAAAAATTAAATATAAATAATATAAACTACAATATTGTAAACATTAAAAAAATATTAAATCATTTATGTTCAACATTTTACTAAAAGTAAAAACGTAGTCCCTTAATCTCAATAAACTTGTCCCATCTTAATATTTAGTGGTCAATTTTTTTTTACTTTGACTTGTTATTATTTTAAATTTATTATTGATAAATTTTAAAATATATATTTCAAAAACTTTGAACTTAGTAATTTTAATATATTTATTATATAATTTAGTTAATTAATAAAAATTAAAATTAAAAAATTAACTCCAAAAAGGACACAAGTAATAAATTATTAAATACTAAATTAAAAATGATAAAAATAATAATATAGGCGACCTTAAAATAAGTTTAGATTAGATATTTGTAGATATAAATGAATTTAAATAAAATTCAAACCTCATATTTCATACAAAGAAGGGTTTAGGCAAACGTGATGTGTGACATAAATAGTAATTAAAAAATTGTCATTTGTCTTTAAATAGTAATTACAAATTAAAAATTAAAAAATGAGACTCATGGTAGTTTCTTAACTCATTTGTGGAGTTAAAAAAACATGATAGGTTTATAAAAAAATGTAAAATTATTTAAGAGAATAAATAAAGAAATTATAAAATATTTTTTGAGCCTTACTTTCCACCTTAAATGTTCACACACCTCGAGACTTCCACTTACCCACAGATTAAGCAAAGAAAAAAACAAAAGGAAAATTGGTAATAATTTGTAAGAGAAGGCAAAAAAGGAAAAGCACTATACCTCATCACTTAAAAATCCATATATGCATAAACATACATACATACATACATACACATATATAAACAAGGGTAGCTAGCAAGAACAAGAAATCCAATCTCAAACCCCAAGACCAAGATATAGATATGCTTTGGTTTATGGGGTTCTAAAAATGCGATCATATCATATTCAACCACAGAAAGAAGATCAAATCCTTGTAGGAGAATATACACAAAGGATCATAGAAGATCCATTTTCCGGCATGCCTGAAATTACTACGACCAAGAAGAAGAACAACAACAAGAACAAGAGAAGGTTCAGCGACGAACAAATCCGGTCCTTAGAATCGATGTTCGAATCAGAGTCGAGGCTCGAGCCAAGGAAGAAGTTGGAGGTAGCTAAAGACTTGGGGTTACAACCAAGGCAAGTAGCTATATGGTTCCAGAACAAACGAGCTAGACGGAAATCGAAGCAACTCGAACGTGACTACACCATGTTACAATCCAATTATGATAATTTAGCTTCCAAGTACGAGAGCTTAAAGAAAGAAAAACAAGCTTTAGCCTTTCAGGTACTACTTTTTACACAATCAGTACATCAAATATTAAACCTTTTTATATGCACTAACATGAATATCCCTATTTTAACAGTTGCAGAAGCTGAAGGATTTGGTAAAGAAGCCAAAAGAGGAAGATGATGGTCAATGTTGTGGAGACCAACAAGTTATAACAATGGAGGGAGAAGCTATCAAGTCTGATTCAGAGGAGCAGCACAGTTTTTCAATGGAAAGATCAGAGCATGGACTTGGGGTATTATCAGATGATGATAGTACTATAATGACAAGCTATTTTGAACTAGAACAAGAGCCTACTAGTTTTATAACCATGGTGGAACTAGGACCAAGTGGTGAAGATTGGCATAGTTTTGAGACTGATGGTCTTTTTGATCAGTCTAGTAATGGGTATCAGTGGTGGGATTTTTGGTCGTGAAACAAATCATAAAGCATGGAGGAAAAATGGATGTAAATAATTTTTTCTTTTGTGTAAGCATCCCAATAGGGTGATGAGGGCAAAGTAGCTTGTATGGGAGATAGGAGAGAGGGGTACAATTTGATTATGTTATCACTTGAATTTTAGATGAAAACTAGAGATGTATGAATTCATTATCACTTTGGTCATTGCTGTTGAACTTTCTTTTACACTGAAATTAATGGCAGCTATGACAATGCAGCTTAGCTTTATGTTAATCTTCAAATGCAGTTCTTTATAGCAGATAAAGCTTCCCCTGTTTCTTTAGGAAACTATTTCAGGGCATAAACATATATATTAATACCATGCTTAAAATTGTTCATAATTCCTCCTAACCTTTAAATAGAAGAATGAACGCATTTCAGCGTACTTAAATTTACGTTTTCTTATACTATCAACAATACCAATATTAAATTAAAGATTTAGTTGACATTAACATATAGCTTATATAAACAGCAATATAAATACAATTATAATATTCTTGAATTTTAGAAATAAAGGGATAAATTTTAAGAAAAAATTGGGCAAACAATACTCATCTAATTATCAGTAAATTTTTGTTTTGGTCATCCAACTATATAAACTTATAAAATGGTAACTTTAGTTATTTTTAATTTTTCTTTTTCAGTAACCAATTATTCGAATTTTTCTTCTTCCTTTTTTTATCTTCAACCATTAAATTACTAACGGAAAAGATAACTTGGTAGCTTTTAAAATTGGTATAATAGTAACTTAAACGTTTATACATCGTATCAACTAAGTCTTGATTCCAAAAAAGTTAACTTTAAACATTTACGCATGGTGCAATTTGGTCTCCATTTTTTTTCGGTTTTACTTTATTAAGGGTTAATTTTAAAAGAATGAGAAAAGACAGAAATGATTATCTTAGATTTTTGGGTGTTTCCGATTAAATTTAGTCGATAGATTTATTTTTTAAGCTTTTTAAGTGAAAGGGTCACAAAGAAAAGCAAAATTGAAAAAAAGAGAGACTAAATTACACAATGTGTAAGCTTTGAGGGTTATTTTTTTAGAACCAAGACTAAATTTACACAGTATTTTGAGGGTTAAAGTTGCTATTATGTCAATTGTAAAAGATATCAAATCATCTTTCCATCAGCCATTTAACAATCAGTGACCAAAAAAGAAAAAAAATTGAATAGTTGAGTGACCATTTTATAACTTTTCATAATTGATTGACCAAAAAAAAAACTCACCAATAGTTGGATGACTACAAGCGTTGTTTACCCAAGAATCTTTCATGTATGTTTTCACGATTTATAAAGACTAATCTTGAATTCGTAATTACCCATTTCAACGATACCACCAAAGTATAATGTACAAGCTGCTATTTATTTTTATTATTGTAAAAATCACAGCCAAAATGCAACAATTAATGTGAAAGTAAGAGCTTGGTAAGGATGAAATTGAATTGACAAAAACAAAAGGGGAAAAGTCTCATTACATGAAAATCAAGATATTATTTTTCTCCCATGATGACTGTGTCAGAATATTATGTAATTTTGGTTATAGATTTTATCCCCACAAGGATTCTCTAGGAATTATCCAGACAGATGTAGGGCTTATACTACATTAACAAACAAACACCCAGTATTCTTAAGAACATTCAGCTTTCAACATTCCAAACAAAGGGATCAAATTGAAACCAAACCACCATGGGATACCTAATGTTACCTAAATGTAAACCTAACACCTTAAATACAAGCAAACAACTTCACAAATTATGCCATTAATAATTCCTGTATTGAGTGATAAGAAGATGATAAAGCTACCATAAAACCCCTTTCACTATACTCTAGATTGCATTTTAGTCCTCTACTAAAGAAACGGTAAATTAATCTTTGTACATTAGATTAGATGAGAAAGCAAACTAGCCTCTCCATTAAAATTCCACTATTACATGTTTGTTTTAGTGTTTATATATGAGGTATAGTAACAAATTTAACCTTCGATATTTTCACATTTATTCAATTTGATCCCTACTCTTTTATTGGAAATAAATTAGAAAATTTTAAAACTAATAAGACTAAAGGGTCAAGAAGGCTTTAGTAACAAATTAGAAAAAAAATCAATTAAGCCCTTTTAAAATTATTAAAAAATAATAAAAATTGTAAACATAATTTATTAAAAATAAGTTATAAAATTTTTACTAAAAATTTAATAATACCAACCCAATAAAAGAATAGAAGTCAATTTTAAAAGAAAAAATCTTATAACCATTAAATTTAATGGGTCAGTATTGTTATTTTTTAATAAAAATTTTATAACTTATTTTTAATAAATTATGTTTACAATTTTTATGATTTTTTAATAATTTTAAAAGGGCTTAATTGATTTTTTTTAATTTGTTACTAAGGCCCTTTTGACCCTTTAGTCTTATTAGTTTTAAAATTTGAATAAATATATAAGGTTGAGGGCTAAATTTTAATAGAGGGGTTGTTTTGCTCACTCATCAGACGTGCAATGACTAATTTTCCCTTTTTTCAGTCGAGGGGCTAAAATGCAATCCGAGGTATAGTACGATATTTTTGTTCTACTTTTACCATAAGAAGATTGATACCTAAAGTTTTGAGTTTTAATCGGTAAAATTACCATAGAAGTCATTGTATTAGGAGTCAAATTACATTTTGCCCACTTTACTTAATTGGGTAAATTAGTCCATGTATGTTAGATCAAATAGCAAACTGGTCAATTTTGTTAAAAATTCCATCCATTTCAACTGTTAAAAATTGGTCTTTGTATGTTAGAATGAGGTACATGTGGCACACCATGTGTAACTGTCTAACTATTATGTTAGTCATGCCAGTTTTTAATAGTAGAAATAAATGAAATTTTGTATAAAAAGTATCAATTTCTCTTTGATCTAATAATAAAATAATTTGCTCATTTTTAGAGTAAATGGGGCAAAATACAATTTAACTATTAGTACAAGAACCTCGATTGTACTTTTACTATTTTAATCTTATGAAGTGATGAGCATTGACAAAGTTGGAGTAAAAGTACCATGAAGGTTTCTGTACTAGGAATTAGATTACATTTTGTCCCCTTTACTAAAAAAACGAGCAAACTAATCCTTATATGTTAGATTAAAGAGAAAATTGGTCCTTTCTAGTAAAAAATTTCATCAAATTCTATTGTTAAAAATTGGCATTGTTGACAGAATAACCAAATAATTTCGCGTGGCGTGCCATATGTACCTCATTCTAACATACATGATCCAATTTTTAACAATGAAAATGGATAAAAATTTTAACTGAATGATCAATTTACTCTTTGATCTAACGTATAGGGATTGATTTGCCCATCTTTGAGTCGAGAGGATAAAAGTACAGAGGGTTCCAATGGTACTCATTCCTAGGGGTGTTCATTCGGGTAACCGACCGGTTAACCGACCCGAAATAACATTAACCGAATTAACCGACCTTTCAAAATTTTTAACCGTTAACCGAACCGAAGTTTTTTCAAAAAAAATTAACCGAAACGAAATTTTTTCGGTTAATTCGGTCGGTTAACCGAATTAACCGAAAATTATATATTTTTTATTTTTGGTTAAAAATTAACCGACTTAACCGGATTACCCGAATTAACCGAATTAACCGGATTACCCGAATTAACCGAATTACCCGAATTACCCGAATTAACCGAATTAACCGAATTAACCGAATTGAATCACTACATAATTAAATTATTTTTAGACTTTTAGACTTTAGTTTTAGTTTTAGTTTTAATTTTAGAATTTTATTTTTATTTATTAAATTATTTATAATTTTTATGATTGGGTTGGGTTGGGTAATTGGGTTGGGTTGAATACTTGAGTTTGGATTGGGTTTAGGTGAATAGTGGGCCTATTTATATATTATAATTTTATTTATTAATTTTTTCGATTAACCGAAAAAATTCGGTTAACCGACCGGTTAACCGAATTCGGTCGATTAACAGAATTTTTTCGGTTTTACCCGAATTTTGCACACCCCTACTCATTCCCAAAATTGGTGGACTCCATTGTTTCATATGGGCTGTGTACCTTAATCTTTCTTAAGAGTCCTAAAGACAAATAGCCCAACTTTGACTCAATGAAGAAAAAGATCTACAGTTTTTTTGGCCGGATCTCTCATTATCCAAAAGGCAAAACCTTACTTTCACAAAACAAGTTCCCATTTTTAAAGTTTCAAATTTTTTTTCTCAGTTCACTCACTTCTCTTTGTTTTTTCAGTGATGAACGACCTGTCCAATGCATCCCTAACAGAGCACCAAACTAGTTTCAGTTGCAAACCTATACCAAGTTTAGCCTTTTACACTCTTTTACCCCTTTTCTTCATTGGTCTCTTTGTCTCCATTTTCATCCTTCTTGTGGTCCATAATGCTGCTTTTTTCCTCTCTTTCCTTTTACTATCTGCTTTAGTTGCTTCTTTTTTAGCTTGGAATGCTATTAATTGGAGACACCATAACAGATCTGCTTTCATGTTCTTTCTTAACTCTTTCCCCGATTCTGATCTTCGACTTGCACGTGAAGGACAGCTTGTGAAGGTCACTGGGGTACATCTCCACTTCAAAGTTCCTTCCTCTTTTTTTTAAACTGCATTTCGTATAATTTGTGGGGTTTTTGTGATTTTTCTTGGGATTTTCATTTGGTTTCTGAAAATTTCTTGTTTGCGTGTTATAAAGTTGACATTATTTGGTAAATTTAATCTGTTTTGTTGTTGCTCATTTTGTAGGTAGCATCATGTGGAAATCTATCTTTAGAAACTTCATATGAAAGGGTTGGCAGATGCATATATGCATCTACTCTTCTCTATGAATATGGACAATTTGGTCTCAAACCTGTTAATGTTAAAAGATCTTGCTTTCAATGGAACCTAGCTTATTGTGAGGTATGTGTATGTGTATGTTCTTATTGAATTAAATTGATGCCATTTGGTTGCATTGATAGATTGTGATAGATTATAATGAGAATGCTCTTAACACAATTGTTGCCAACGTCCATTGTTCCATTTTGGCATTAGATTATAATGGCAATGATATCTTCTGTTAGATTACTTGTGTAACTATATCCATCGCTGCTTATCCGGTATTAGTTTTGGTTCCCATAATGACACTTCATTGTTCTCGTTTTGTTTTTTCATAGCCAAGAGAAATAATTTATTGCAATGCACTTGAGTTCCATGCTACAGTCTGATTTCTTGCTCCGATTGTCCTGATTTCATGCTGATTTCTTCTGTTTACAGTCTGAATCGTGAACTTTGCAACTTAATGACTTATAGCATGCTTTAAGATCAACTAGTATGTTGTATGTGGTCCTTAAGTATGTGGTCCAAATCTATAGCAATTATCTATGAGGAGTCTGTAGTCTAAAGGATCAAAGGCCAGATGGTTAATAATTTGGACCGTAATGGTTTCTCTATCGAGCTTGTCTCTAAACATCTCGAAGAATAACTAGGTGGGAAAACTGGATGAACATAATCTGTTGTTTCTGAATGTTGTTCTACTGTTCTTGATCTGATACTTAGTATAAAGCAGGTTGCTTCTTCACATTCAATATGTTTATCGTCTCGATTGTTCTTTCAAACATATCCGTGTTCTCTTAAATGTGGTGTCTGTAAGAAATAGAAATGTTTATGTAGAGTTTCTTTATTTTGCTTGACTTTGTTTTGCATGACAGAGGTTTTCTACAGATTTCTATATAACCGATCGCATATCCGGTATCAGAGCCATGGTAAAAGCCGGTTCGGGTTGTAAAGTTATCCCCTTGATCACCGACAGCAAACTCGTCACTACTACGAAACAATGTAGAGTCCTATCTCCTCACCTCACCAATTGGTTACGAGAAAGAAACCTTTCCGCAGATGCCCGTCTACTACGTCTGGAAGAAGGGTAACCCTGCATATACAAACATGAATCTCGAATTCCTGGCTGCCTTTTGCCTATGCTTACTCAAACACTAACAACTTGCAGGTACATACAGGAAGGCAACACCGTAACCGTAACCGGAATGTTACATAAAAATGATGAAGTTGTAACAATCGTTCAACCACCTGAGCTCTTCTCTACAGGATGCTTATGGCAAAAGTTACTTCTTCCTATTGATGTTGATGGTCTGATATTGGCCCCGGGGTGTTCTTAATACATAATAACCCTGCCATTGACCTCAATGAACTCCGTTTGACACCCAAAACAGTAATGTCTGACATATTAACAGAAATATATCCAAGTGAAGAAGATTTTGGATGGTTACTGATAAAAACGCAAATTTTATTCAAGGAATGTTACCTTTTTTATAGTAAATTTTTTGTTCTTTTCACCCCTTTCAATTGTAAGATAAAAAGTAAAACTATATTATGGTGAAAAGTTCTTAAATATTATTACCCTTTGGATAGATCAAAAACTTTCCGATTCGGTTTAGGGTTTAGAGTTTAAATTGAATGAGAATTTATGTTATTTTCAATTTATGTTCTTAAAGTAAGAAAAGAGAAGGGTTTCTTCCACCGTGAAATTAAAAAGTATTATTACCTATTAAAAAATTAGAAATTGTTCTCAAAAGTACATTCCCAAGCATGCTCAATGATCTTGAATCTCTCTATATTTAAGTTTTGTTGTTAAAAATATTACATCCCAATCCAAGCATCCAAGAAACATCAACCTTCATACACATACAGATACACATACATTACTTAGTTCTGTTTAGCATCCTCTTCAGCATATTGCTTACACTTAGTGCCCAATGATTTCAATTTAGTATTACTAATACCAAAAGGTGAAGGCTTAGCATTCTCTGCAAAAACATGATCACATTCCTCATAAGCCTTCATCACTACCAACACGATGGCTTCGAGTTCTTTGAAACCTTGGGGTGATTTAATACCACGTTGAAGCATACCCAATGCCTTTTTCAAGTTTTCTATGGACATTCCATAAGCATTATCACAATACTTAACCATCTCGCTGTTACCAAGTACCGGTACCTTATCCTTTGTACGCTCTGTTTCTTCAAGCATGTCTATTAGTTTGGCTTCGAGGATAGGGTCCGTTACTGCGCGACCTTTGACTTCTATGATTTCACGTCTGGCCGTGACTTGACCGGCAAGGAGAATCAAGGCCGCTGCAACAAAGGCCAATGTGAACGATGGTTGTTGCTTGTTAGCCATGTTTCTTTAACCTGATTTTTTTAAATTGTGGGATGCGTTCTTTTTGTCGTTAAAATGGAGGGGTTGATTGGGATTTTATACAGAAAAGTCCCACATTGGAAAGGAAGACAGCAAATATATAAAGTAGAGGCTGACAAACGTTTACCTTCTATTCGCTAATGAGTAGTGATGAGGATTAAATTGAAATGTTTGGTTCTCAATCATGTGTTTAATTTAAATTGCAGGTTACGAACGGTTCTTATGCATCACGTGTAATCCGGTGTCAATCTAAAACTGCTATATTTGCATAATTTCTTGGGTAAATTACGCTCGATGTCACTAAACTCTTAGCAAATTTACATTTTAATCACTCAACTTCAACAAATTACAAAATAATCATTGAACTATTCGAAAGTTTTCATTTACGTTATTGGAATGTTAAAATCGCTGCTATATGGTCTTCTTTGTTTGCACAACCTGCACCAATCGAAAACCTACATTCCCTTTCTCTTTTACAGTTCAGTTTTTTTTTTCCATGAAACAACTTTAAATGTCACAAATCTACAAACCAAATCCAAATAGCTTTCTTCCCCCAATCTCCGACACTAACTCTCAAGTCAACTTTGATCTAAAATATGTTCTTCTACTCGTCGATGGTGCTACAATTTTAAAAATAATAAGATTTTAAAAAAAAAATCTAAAGAATATATAAAGAAAGTTAAAATTTTAAAAAATTTCAAAAATAATAATTTTGGGGGCCTAAATAAGTTAATTAATGATTCAAGTTTATCATACTAAAGTATCTTTTTATTTTATTTTGCTTTGAAAATAAATTCAAATATATATGGTTTCAAATTTATGTGCTCTAATATGGAATTAGTTATACTATAACAAGATTTTAATTTGACATGTTTAATTTTTTTAATTTAACTCGAATAATTTCACTTGATTTGACTCGACTAGAATTTCATTTCATTCAACTCATTTGAAAAAAATTCAAATTGAGTTAGGAAGATAAAATAGGACTCGCCAATTCGATTAACTCGAAATTTTTTCACTCAATTTAATTCAACCAAACGCTTACCCCTTGTTAAATGACCAAATCATAAATTTACTAATAATTTAATAATTTAATTTCTTAATGTTGTATTTAGTAACTTAGATCTCAATTTTTTTTAGATAAAATACCTAGATCCTTTATTAGAAAAAAAAACAGGCCCAAAAGACAAACATAATAAAATTTAAGGAAATCCGAAACAAAAATAAAACAGTCCAATAATAAAAGAAGAAAAAGCCTTGATCCAGTTTGGTAAATGGGGTTGCTCTAGTACCTTTCTCTAACCTAGCTGTTATCAAATTTTAGATTTGTGTATACATGATAAATAAATCAGTTAGGTTTCGATGTAATATATATTTAGAAAGTATAAAAGCGCATTAATTTGTTAAATCCAAAGGCTAATTTAGGGGGGCTGGCAAGGGCCCTGGCCCTCTTAAAATGGAAAATTATTGTTTGGCCATTTAGAAAATTTTAAAATTTTAAATTAGTAAAGATAAAATTACACTTTGGCGCCCCTAAAATTATAAAAATTTAATTTAATCCTTTAAAAATTATAAAAATATAGACTATTAAAAATTAAAATTTCATTTCGACCCCCTAAAATTTTTTTCTAGCTTTGCCCCTGGTTAAATCTATACATTTGTAAAAATATGTAAATATTTTTAAATATATATTATAATTAAAATATACATTTGAAGTTTATGTTAGGCTGCCCTCAATGTTTACATATTTTATCAAATTTGTTCCTTTTTTTGGCTAAGTTTGACTATTATCTTTTCAAAAAGAATCAAATCACTTTATTTAATGAAAATGTCAACTAAAATATTAATTTTCTAACGATGTTAGTGTGGCAATATGATACCCCAAAAATTACTACAGAAAGAAAGTAAGATAGTATCCTTTATATAGTAAAATAATGAAATAAAGTGAAAAAAAAGGGAAATTTTGAGTTATGTCAACATTGGAAAGTATATTATGACATATTAATTCAAGAAAGGATTAAATCGCAAAAGTGAGAAAAGTTTTGTTGCCCAAGAGTAAATACTCAAAATTTGAGGGGTTAAAGTGTAAATATGAAAAACTTGAATGACCAATAGTGCAAATATTTTAAGGGTGCAATGATCTAAAAACTAAGGAAAATGGATGAATTAGGACCAAATTGAATAAGTGAAGAATTCTGAGGGACTAAACTATAATTTTACCAAATTAAGTGATGACTCAAAGATGAAATTTTAAAAGATCATAAAGGGCAAAATGGTCAATTAGAAAGAGAGAGAACCCTAGAAGGCAATGATGATATTAGAGATATTTTGATGATATTTTAAATTATTTAATTAGATAAATATTATTTATTAATATTTTAATGAGAGATTTTATTATTATTTTATTTAGTATAAAAAGAAAGAAAGATGAAGAATTTTCATCATCCTTCCATGCTCCCACGTGAGAAGAGAAGAAAAAAATTTTTCCTTCTTTACAATTTGGTCCTTTTACCAAAAATTCACCATTTTCACTTAGAAATCAAAAGAATTTCCATAGCTACCAAGAGAGAAAAATAATAAGGAGACAACGAGAAGCTAGAATATCAAGTCAGATTCAAGAAATAGAAGCTGGAGGAGAGAGAAAATCAACTTAAAGATTGAAATCAATAGGACAAGGTAAGAACATCAATATTTCAATATATTTTTGAGTTTGATATTATTGAAAAAGTATGAAAATAATGTTAAAGTAGACTTTTATTATATAAGGTTCTATGTTCTTGATATGTTAGTGAAGGGAAATAAGAGGAAGTGATGAGAAATATTACAGAGAAAGGAAAGGAGGGTGTTATAAATTTGGTTATCAACATTTTACACTAAAACAGTTTTGGACAACAACAGTAGTCTGACTTTGAAAATTCACCAAAAATTGTAGAAATTGAATTAGATGTTAATTAAAGTATTAAATCAAATCTTATTGAGTCTAGTTTACATAGAAGAAACGGTGTAATCAAAAGAATTTCATATTATGAGATATACGAATTTTTGTGAGATAGGGTCAGATTGATTTCGGGCTCCCCTATTCTGACTTTGGAAAATCATCAAAAATTGTAAAAACATAATTAGGGGTTTAAATTTATATTTTTAAATTCTTGATGAGTCTCAAGAGAAATAAACGAAAACATCATCCAAACCTTGTACTAAGAGATAATTAATTTTTAATAAGCAAAGGTCAAAGCTGTCAAGTAGCAGAACAGGGATAAATTTGAAGATTTTATTGTACTTATTGGCTAAACTATAAATTTTGAAAACTTTATGGTAGAAAGATATTTGAGTCTAGTTTCAAAAACATCAAGTGAATCTTAATTTAGAATCCTGTATCTCAAGACATAAATAATTTATTGACTATGACTCAAGTGGACAGCTTTGATATGAACATAAGTAAATAGTAAAATTATAGATAATATTACATATCAGCATGTTATATACATTAAGGATGTGGAAAGGAGAGCAGGAGGAAAATATATGAATATTCAACTAGCATGGGTTTTCATTAAAAATGGCTAATTTGCATGTTTTAAGCTCAAGGACTAAATTGAATAAAAGTAAAATTTTAAGGGTAATTTTATAAAAATGTCAAAAATGACCAAAATGCATGAAATGAATTGTTTTATTGTCTAAATTAATATATTGAAAGAAATTTTTAATATCAAATAGGTTTAGAGCTTTAGTTTTGTTGTATGATGATATTATAAAATGATTTTGTTAAATATTGATGTTAGGATTAAATTGTGAAAATGGTTAAAATATTAGGGTTTGGTATTAAATTTCTATTTTATTAAGGGATGTTTGATAGCCTAGAATATTTGGATAAATTATTAATTGAGGAAAATTAGTTGATTTGATAGATTAATTAGTTAAAGGACTAAATTGTAAAAGTTGTAAAAATTGGGGTAATTATGTAAATTCAAAAAAATTAAAGCGTATAAATAGTGAAATGAAGTGGAACTGAAATATATGCTAATGAATGAGTAATTTTATATTTTAGATCAAGATTTCGTATATACTTGTGAAAAAGGAAAAATAGCGGAATAGTCCCTGAACTATTGCAATTATTACAATTCAATTCTGGTAAGTTCATATTGTAATAGCCCGATTTTGGGGCTAGATGGAACAGTGGTTTTGGGACCACAAATCCGACAAGGAAAAATTTATTTTAAAATTATGACATGGGTTGCATTATGATAGGAAGGTTGCATGAAAATACTGATATGGTAAAATAATAAAATAAAGTGATAAAAAGGGTAATTGAGTTATGTCAACATTGGAAAGTATATTTATGACATATTAATCCAAGAAAGGATTAAATTGCAAAAGTGAGAAAAGTTTTGTTACCCAAGAGTAAATACTCAAAAATTGAGGGGTTAAAGTATAAATATGAAAAAATTGAAGGACCAATAGTGTAAATATTTTAAGGGTGGAATAATCTAGAAACTAAGAAAAATGGATGGATTAGGACCAAATTGAAAAAGGTGAAGAAGTTTGAGGGACTAAATCACAATTTTATCAAATTAAGTGATGACTCAAGGATGGAATTTTAAAAGATCATAAAGGGCAAAATGGTCAATTAATAAGAGAGAGAAATCTAGAAGATAATGATGATGTTGGAGATATTTTAGATTAATAAATAAATATTAGTTTATTAATATTTTAATTTGATTTTTTTAATGATATTATTTTATTATTATTAATTTATTTAGTATATATATATGTGGAAAGAAGGATGAAAAGCATCCATCCATTCCCACCATTTTTGCATGCATTAATGTGAGAAGAAGAGGGGAAGAAAGAAAGCTTTGCTTTCTTTACAATTTGGTCCTTTCACCAAAAATCCACCATTTTCACTTAGAAATCAAAAGAATTTTCATATCCATCAAGAGAGAAAGATAATAAGGAGACTATGGGGAGCTAGAATATCAAGTTAGATTCAAGAAATAGAAGCTGGAGGAGGGAGAAAATCAAGTTAAAGATTGAAATCAATGGCATAAGGTAAGAACATCAAGATTTTTTATATACTTTTGAGTTTGATATTATTTAAAAAGTAGGAAATTGATGTTAAGGTAAAGTTTCATTATATAAGGTTCTATATTCTTGTTATGTTAGTAAAGGGAAATAAGAGAAAGTGATGTAAAATATTGAAGAGAAAGGAAAGGAAATTGTTATAAATTTAGTTATCAACATTTTACACTAAAATAGTTTTGAAACAGCAGCAGTAGTCTGACTTTGAAAATCTACCAAAAATCGTATAAATTGAATTATAGGATGAAAAAAATATGAAATTAAATCTTATTTAGTCTAGTTTCTCATAAAAGAAATGGTGTAAGCAATGGAATTGTAAATTATGAGATATAATAGGTTTTGTGAGATAAGGTCAGAATGATTTTGGGTTCCCATGTATTGACTTTGGAAAATCATAAAAAATTGGAAAAAATAATTAGAGGCTTAAATTTATATTTTTAAATCCTTACTGAGTATATTTTTAATATAAATAAATGGTAACAACATGTGAATCCTGTACGATGAGATAATTAATTTTTAGTGAAAAAGAGTTGAAACTGTCAGACAGCAGAACAAGGATGACTTTAAAGAATAAAATGTACTTATTGGCTAAACTAAAAATTTTGAAAATTTTATGGTAATAATATATGTGAGTCTAGTTTCAGATAAAATTAACGGATCTCAATTTGGATTTCTGTAGCTCAATATATAAATAATTTAGTGACTATGACTCAAGTGGACAGCTTTGAATGAATATAAATAAATGTGAAATTATAGTTAATGTTACATATAAGCATGTTATATATATTAAGGATGTGGAATGGAGAGGAGGAGGCGGAAAATATATGATTATTCAACTAGCATGAGTTTTTATTAAAAATGACCAATTTATATGTTTCAGGGACTAAATTGAACAAATGTGAAAATTTAAGGGTAAATTTGTAAAAATGTCAAAAAGTAACCAAATTGTATAAAATGAATTGTTTTATTATTTAAAGTAGTAAATTGAATAAAATTTTAATTTAGATCAAAATTGGGTGGAAATTCGAGAAAAATAGAAAATTTTTAAAATGTTCCTAAATTTTGGTATTTCTGCAATTTAGCCTGGTAAGTTCGTATGAACTATATTTTGTTTAATTTCAATTGAAGTGAATGCTATTTGGTAATGAATATTATATATATGTGTGTTTTATATTGGAATTGAATTATTATTGGTAATATGTATAGTTATTAGATGCTTTGAAATGATTATCGAAAGCTTGTTGGAGATATATCACATTATCCACTGGTTCTATCGGTAATTTTGGATGATTTGATTCTGGTTATTATGGCGTGTATAAGTTAATTTGATTAACGTTAGCTCATTAATGTTTTGATTTTGATTGGTTATAAATATGAATGTTAGATAAAATGAAATGTCTGAAAATTAATTATTAAACTCCGGTAATGCCTCGTACCCTATTTCGGTGTCGAATACGGGTAAGGGGTGTTACACATATGGTTAAAATTTCACGATTATTTTTTAATTTAGGAATGTTATAATATATTTATTCATATTTTGTTGTTGAAATTAAGATTATTGTAAAAGTATGAAAATTGAATTGAATGTTTAAAACGAGTAGAACGCAGGATTGAGTACGATCATTTCGTGGCAAAGAACGAATTGACGGATAAGACCATGGTTGGACCATGGCAATGTTTAAATGTAAGACCATAGCTGAGCTATTGAATTTTAATGAAAAGACCATAACTGGGTTATGACACTATGAACGTAAGGCCATTGTTGGACCATGGCAGTGTTTATATGTGAGACCATAGTTAGGCTGTGGCATTCTAATGATAAGACCATAATTGGGTTATGGCACTATGAACGTAAAACCATGGCTGGACCGTGGCTGTGTTTATATGTAAGACCATAGCTGCGCTATGGCATTTTGATGATAATACCATAACTGGGTTATGGCACTACGAATGTAAATGATGAATTGACGGAAAATGTAAAGGATGAATTGACGAAAAATTACCCAAGTAAATCGAGGTTCAGAATTTGTTGCGAAATTTCATGTTTACTTTCTGTTTAGCTCTCATGAGCTTCTATTCAACCTTCAGGCTTCTGAAAACGATGTACTCATATCCGTAAGTCATTCTTCAAATGGTAAAATAACAGGAGTTGTTTTTGGATGATATATGTATATGAAGAAACAGTAATAGAATGATATGTATCATGATATGTATATATATCAATATCTTGATATGTTGATAAAATAAGTTTATCAATTTTGAATTTATATAAATTATGTTCACGTACACTAACAAGTGTTGTTATTGACGCTTAGACAAGTGCCAAGTTACTGGTTAAATGGTAATATGTTTATTATATGATGCGTTGAAAGGGTAAGTACTCAAATGAAAATATATTTGTGCTCATGAAATAGCGGTAAGTTTTAAGTTATGCAATTTCTTATAAAATGAGTTATCGTGTGATTAATTTGAAAAATGTCTATGTTTAAATGTATTAGCTTGTATCTATAGTTGAATGATATGCTTATGACTGGTGTGTTATGCATATGGAATGAGTGTGGAAAGTAAAGAAACACAAATGAAAATAAAGAAATTTTGGAAGAGTTAAAGTTGTTTAAAATCCTACTATGCTAGGAATATTATGTATAAGTGATATTGTAGATTTATTCACATAGCGAGTTGTTAAATATAACTTCATGAGTATTGTGGTAGCAATATTAGATTATTCTTGGTAAGAATACATTTCATATTTGAAAAGGAAGTATTATGATTAAAGTTTATACGAGCTTACTAAGCATTCATTGCTTATGTATTTGTTTTTATTTACCCTACAGATTATCAGAAGCTCGATTGGGTTGGAAGCTTGTTGGAGATATATCACACTATTCTTTGGTTCTATCGGTACTTTCGAATGTTTTGATGTTGGTTATAATGACATGTATAGGTATTTTGTTTAATGATGGCCTATATGTAATTTGTTAAGTTTAGCCACTTATTTTGGCTTGTTTTGGATGTCTAATTATGGTTTGTTGATATGTGTAATGTTGATTGTAGATAGACACAAAATTGGGTGAGAAATATGGCTTGTAAAATGACCTATTTTCATCCACATGGGCAGAGACACGGGGGTGTGTCTTAACCGTGTGTGACACATGGCCTGGTGACACGGTCGTATGTCCCTTGTATCTTAAATTTGCACAAAACAGAATGCTCACACGACCTAGCACACGAGCGTGTGACTTGGCCGTGTGACCCAAGTCAGTATACTCACACGGGCACGCACACAGGCTGAAACACGACCATGTGACCCCTGCAGTGTTGGAAACTTAAAATATTTTCAAATTTTTTTTTGAGTTTTCGACTTAGTCCCTATGTGTTTCTAATGCGTAAATTTGGGTCTCGAGGGCTCATTTAAGGGACAATATGTATGATTTTGATTGGTTTCAAATATGAATGCTAGATGAAATGAAATGTCTGATAATTAATTTGTAAACTTCGGTAATGCTCCGTAACCCTGTTCCAGCGATGGATTCGGGTTAGGGGTGTTACAGGCAACCTGCGTAGTAATTCACGTGTGCTTCATGCTAGCACGTCATTATTTGTTTTATATTTTAACATTTATAAAAATATTCAAAAAATAAAATAATAATAATAGTATAAAAAGTTTATAAAATTTCAAAAAATTAGCATAAAGTACACTTAGATTGCCATGCAAGCCGTCATGTTAAAAAAATAATATTTTAATCAGTATTTTTGTTAAACAAACAACAATTTGACTCTTTTTGAAAGGTTGATGATTAAATTACTTTTTTTAAAATATTGATGGTCAACTTTAACTAAAAATAATAATGGCCAAATTGACAAAAAATGCAAATTTTAGGGGCTAAAATTATCATTATGTCATTATGCTATTTATTTTAGGCATATCGACTTATTGGGCCTTCTAACTTTACAAAAAAAAAGTCATTTTAGCCCGCCATTTAATTTTTCCCCTTTTAACTCTTAAACTTCCATTGTCTGTCAAATCACTTAAAAATGGATGGAAAAGTTAACGTTTGTTAACTTTGTTGACATGGTGTGGCATCCACGTATATGCCACATTAGCAATTAATTTAGTTTCTTAAAAATTAATTTTTTTATAATTTTTAATTTTAAAAAATATTTTTTATAATTTTTTTGATATTTTGAAAATTTAAAATAATTAATTAATTGCCTACATGACATTTGTGTGAAAATTCACGTGTATGCCACATTAGCAAATTTAACAAACGTTAAGTTTTTTATTCATTTTAGGGTGATTTGATAAGTAACATAAGTTTAAAGACTAAAAGAGACGACAAATTAAATGAACGACTAAAATTATTTTTTTTTGTAAATTTGGAGGGCCAAATAAGTCATCATGTCATTACTTTATACTGGAACCAACCATATATATTAAACGAAATTTTATAGGTGAATTTGAATAGAGAATTTGAGTTACTCAAAACTTCTTTTGAAATTCTTTATAAATTTTGAAATTTTGTATTTTTATAAAATTAAGTAAATATATTTTGCGAGATTTAAAAACTTTGATAGAAGTGAAATTTCACCTCCAAATTTCCCACCCAAACACATAGTACACTACAAAATAATACATCATTTCTTAGTTATTAAAAAGGGTAAACTATATCCTTTAAATAGGGATTATTTCTATTTTGGTCACCTTAATTACTTTTTTTTGTTAATTTGGTCACTCAAAAAAGAAATTGATCAAATTTGTCATTCCATTGTTAGATGGTAATGGAAGTCTAATGGTGCATTTGCATAAAAAAATTTTGGGGTGACAAAAACAGGAATGATCCTATTTAAAGTGATTGATGGGTAGTTTACCCTAATTTTATAGTGGCTAATTTCCAAATGCACTGTCAGTATTCTATCACTATTTAACAATAGGATGACCAATTTAATAAATTTCTATTTCGGGAAACTAAATTAACAAAAAAATTTGGACAACCTGAATAGGAACGACACGTATTTAGAGTGAATAACAAGATAATCTACCTTATAAAAAATCACAACATAAATTTTAAATGAAGTTAATTTTGTCTTAATAATTTTTTAAAATTTTTTATCAACTTGGAAAAATAACTTTTTCACATTTATCATGAAAATCACATTAGCATGTGTAATAGGCTCAATTTGCCCGGCCCGATAAAAAAATAATAAAATAAATAAAACCAACATAAAAGCAAATTTTAAATGTCCCTAACATCAGTCCAGGTTACAAACCAAAGCCCAAACCCGATTACAAAATTCAAAGTCCCAATTAGCCCAAATGCCTATAACCAGAACACTAAACCTGATTGGCCCAGTTACAGTGGCCCGATACCTAACCCAAAACCTAACTTGGCCCAAGCCAACACCAAAGAAATTCAGAAACCCTAGGGCAGCAACGCAGCAATTGCCCTCTCACGTGGACCACCACGCCTCCCAGCCACGCACGCCTCCGTACGGCCACTTCCGTACCTCCAGGCTGGCCGAATACCTGCAAAAAAAAAACAACACACGGAAGCAGCAGCAAATAGGAAAAGAACAGAATAGGGGAACCCTTTTTTTATTCTCATTATTTTTCTGTAAATCAGGCTATAAGAAGACCGATTCGAACGCTGTAAAAGGATTACGCACATTCAGAATACAAAGAAAAAATATTAAAAGGTGATTCCGAGTTTCTTTTCTTCATTATTTTTCTTTTTCTTTTCTTTTTTGTGTTCAATAGTCATTAGTTAAGAGAGCAAACAGAATAGGGAAAAGAGAGAACGCACCTGGTGACGGGATTCAGGCCCTCTCTGTCATCATCAGATAACGGGCTTGAATCGGCAGCCATTCGATTGGCCTCTGAACACCAAACGGCGTAGGGAACATTGGTTCCCCTTTAGGTTTTCAAAGTGAATAGATTTTTAAGGTTTTTTTACCTTTAAGCACGATTTTAAAATGTTGTCGTTTAGACTCAATGCAATGGCTCTGAAATGGCATCGTTTGAAGACCCGATCCGGGAAGGATCTGCGCATTAAGGATCGTCTGGTCTATTTATTCAATAGGTCCCTACGTGTTTATCGAAATTACAACTTGATTTCTTTAATTATTTGTAATTTATACCGTGTATTTAACTTATTTTTCATTTAGACCCAAGCTTAAACGGGGCCGTTTCTGTGATTGATTGAAATTATCTCAACGTTTGCGTTTAATTGTTGATTTGGTCCTTTAGTTTTGAAATAAATTTTGATTTAGTATAAATTTGGTTTTCTTTCTTAAGATTCAACAATATTTAATCCTATTTTCACATATTATAAAATCTAACATTTTGTAACATTCGATTTTGATGTTTTTTTAATCTACAATTATTATAATTTAAGATATAATAAATTATTATTTTAGTTTGTATTTTATATTTTAAATATATTAATAATAATTTTTTGAATCTACTATATTTATTTAATTTTGTATTTTTCTTTTGGTATAATTTCAAGTTCCGATTTTAAATTTATTAATATTTTTATTATAATTTGTTGTTATTACATTTTAAAAATTGTTTTATTATATTTAATTTTGTCTTCAAAAAATGTTTTTAAACAAATCAATTCTTATTTTAATTCATTTTCTATTATTATTTTGATATTTAGTATGACATTATTTTCAAATTTATTAATATGGATGTTTGTACGATATGATTAAGGTCAATGTTTGTATTTGCCTATTATTTGTCTAATTGCTTCTAGTTTAAGTTTAAATTGATATTTATCTTTTACATTATATCGTTATTCAATTATGTTCCATTTGTTTACATGATTACTGTAAATTGAATTTTATATTTTGTCATCATATTGCATGAAGGCTATTTTTGTCTTACTCCTCTAAGTGAGAGTGAGAAGCTACTCCTTTGTGAGGTTTTCACCTCCGTGCAGGATAGTGGATCACTTTCGGGATACATCCGTACCTATGTCTTCGTGAGATTTTCATCTCCGTGCAGCCATAGGGAAATGTATTCCCCTAAACCGAACTCGGTCTATATGAGCCTATAATGGGTGAAGATCGAGGAATCTGCTAGTTCAGGTACCTTGACTCTAGAACCAAACCTCATATAGCTGACTTAGGAGACCAACTTGGTTAGAATTATTCCAACCTCTAGCGATTACCCGGATAGATGCTTGATTTTGTTATACTTGCTTTGAATTGTTGTGGTGTTATACTGACTTGTTTGTGTTTTGTTGATATGTTGCATGTCATTGCATATTTCAAGGAGTGTCGAGTCGAGTTCAGTCACCAAATTAGAAAATTGTCATGGCAAACGATTTTCTTGATAAAGTGGAAGACAATGCCATTGTCCGTATAAAGTCAGAGAAAGTGCAATTGGAAAAGGGAGACTGTCTAGCTAAGGATTATGTGTCAGAGCTTTGGGACTACACTCGTATTAGTGTGAATAGCCTTCAGGAGTTAAGTGAGATTTGGGGACTTGCCGTACTTACTTAGCATCAAGGTGGATAAGCGACTGTTTCGCACTCTCGCTCAATATTGGAATCCTGCATATAGCTGTTTTACTTTTGAGAATGTAGATTTGGTGCCTACAGTAGGGGAATATACGACTTTACTGCATTGCCCTAGGCTTCAGGTTGATAAAGCATATTCCAAAGCCGCATATGTCTAAGAATTTTGGAAGAAATTAATGAGTATTACGGGAATGAGCGAACAATGGATCACATCCAGGATTAAACAGAAGGGCGAGTGTGAATGTATCCCATGGAGGAATTTGCGAGATTTGATCCTAGCACATCTTGATGGAAAAAAGAAGGTTGATGTGTTTGCTTTTAGTATCTACGGGTTAGTGATTTTCCCTAGGGCACTGGGGCATGTTGACGAAGCTGTTTTAGATCTTTTTGATCGGTTGGGTAAAGGGGTCACACCTATTCCTACAATTTTGGCTGAAACGTTTAGATATTTGAATGCGTGTAGACGAGCTGGTGAAGGCAGATTTATAGATTGTGCGCAACTGTTGATAGCTTGGTTCCATAGTCATTTCTGGAAGGTTAACAAAGTTTTGTATCGGGTTTTCTTTGAGCATTACTCCCCGTTAAAGGAGATAGTGGCTACCCCCAGAATGGACGATATATCAGAAGAAAATTGGATAGCAATTCTGCAAAATCTTCAAAAGGATGATGTGGAATGGAGAGCTCCTTGGTTGATTCCTGATGGAATTCTTTACCGTTGTGGAAGCTTTGATTGGGTTCCGTTGCTTGGGATTTGGGGAGCCGTCGGATATGTACCTTTGCTGGTTCTAAAGCAATACAATTCAAGACAGTTTGTGCCGGCAACATATGGTTTAGCTCAATGTGAGTTCTCGTACCGATGAGACAATTACAAGAAAAAAGGTGAAGGAAATTTCTCAGGCTTGGAATCAGGTTCACAGGATGAAAAGGCTAGTTGTAGGTTCGATGACAACTCCAGAGTATGGTGAGTGGTGACATAAAAGGATTAATGATAACATCCCGGAGTTAAACTTGGAAAGTGTTCGACCAATGGAAAAGTATCTACAAGTGATCCCATCAGAGTTGGAGATTATAAAACGAGATTTTGAAAAGAGGAATTTAGAACTTGAAAAGAAAATAGAGTGGTTGAAAGAAGAGAAGATGCATTTGAGGCTAGACGTCGACGTCCAAAAATTAGAAGCTAAAAAATTAAAGAAGGGGAAGAATAAAGTAGAGGAGGATCTCGATAGGTTGAAGACGGATTACAAGAGGTTACGAGTATCAATGAGAACTGCCGGGCTGGGAAAGACTTCAGAGCAGTGGCGACAGGAGATCCAGGAAGAAAGAAGCAAAACTGATTGGTGGGAAAGAAAGTCCCGAGAGACTCAAGTTTAGAAAGAGACCTTAGAGCGGCAGGTGTTAGAAACTTAAAACTATCAAGCGGACTTAAAAGCTAGAATAGCAAAACTCGAGAGATCACTTGCTGCGAATAGAAGTCGTAATTCTGTAGTGGAATTAAAGACAAGTCTGTGCAAGATTGAAGAATTGAAAAAGAGGATAGAAGAATTGGAGTACACATTATAAGGCTGTAGACAACGGATCGAATCATTGAAAGGAAACGAAGAGCGTTGGAGGGAGCAACTTCATCATTCGCAGAATCAATTTCAGAACAGGGATTACATTATGGGCAGAGCTATTGCTCAGGTTCGGGAGGTAGCTGATCATTTGCAAACAATGGCGATTCAGGCTGATGTTTTAAGTGTAAAGTATGAACTAGAATCGGACCGGGGTCAGGAGTTAGCTTCATTGTTGAAAGAAGTTAAGGCTCTGAGCATTAGGGCAAAGCGATGTCTGTAATCCATTTTATGTAAAGAATTTTGTTTATCAATAAAGTTTTCTAAGAAGAAATTGAATCAGAATTGACGTTTCTTTTTGCATTCATTTCATGCATCTGCATTACATGTCATCATATGCATTCAAGATTATTAAAAAGGGGTTTTAATTGGTTAAAATTGTGCTTCAGTTAATCTGGAAACCGGCAAAAAGTTATCAACCAAACATCGCTACGGTACCCGTGCAAAATCAAGAATTATGGATCAAAGATTGGAAAAGTTGGAGCGACTTCAAAAGGAAATGCAAGATCAGTTACAGATGCAAATGAAGGAGCAATTTGAAAAAATTCAACAGGACATGACAGAAAAAGTGTTGGAGTCTCAAAAGGACATGATGACTGAGCTGACGCAGTTATTAAAAGGAATAAATAAGGGGAAATGCCCTATGATTAATGATGAACAAGAAGACAAGACTGGATCCACTTATCCTCTAGGCTTTACGCCTCCGCATACGCAGTTTCAGACTGAGATGCCGCCGCGTAGATCCTCTGTTTCAATAAGGCCTCAGCGGTTTCAAGCCGATATTCCAATACCGATGAACTCCCAAGCTGGATCAGGTTCTAACCCTAGTGAAAATCTAGTTAATCTTGTTGTCCCGGACTTCGATGAAGCAGCTGAGAGGGATAAAGAAAAGGAAGAATTACCAAAACAGTTTGAGGAGAAATGGAAATAGATTGAAGAGAAGTTTAAGGCAATAGAAAACATTGAAAGTTATCGTGGAATAGATGTATAAGATCTGAGTCTGGTTCCTGATTTGGTACTTCCTTACAAGTTTAAGATGCCGGAATTTGAGAAATATAGTGGGACCAGTTGCCCTAAAGCCCATATTACAATGTTCTGCAGGAGAATGACTAGGAACATTAACACTGATCAGCTGTTAATATATTGTTTTCAGGATAGCCTCATTGGGGCGGTGTCTAAATGGTATAACCAGTTGAGCCGGGCCAAAGTCAGCACTTGGAGGGATTTGGCGCAGGCTTTTATGAGACAGTAAAGTTATGTATCTGATATAATGCTTGACATAATTACTTTGCAAAACTTGGAAAAGAAATCAAACGAAAGTTTTAGACAGTATACACAGAGCTGAAGAGAGATTGCAGTTTAAGTTCAGCCACCACTTTTGGAAAAAGAAATGACGATGCTTTTCATCAACACATTGAAGGCGCCATTTATCACGCACATGTTAAGAAGTGCCTCAAAGAGTTTCGCGGATATAATCATGAATGGCGAAATGATTGAACATACTATTAAAAGTGAAAAAATAGATAGTGGAGAGAATAATCGAAGGTCAGATTCAAAGAAAAGAGAAGGTGAAGTAAACAATGTGAACGCATACAATAAATCAATTACAGTGAATCAACCGGGGAAGATGATTGCTAATCAACAAGGGTTATCGAAACAAGAATCAGGAATGAGGTAAAATATCAATCAACCCGTTTCAATGTTGCTCCTCGTTACTTGAATCATTTATAACCCCCGTATCTAAAATGGTATGACACGAACGCACAATGCGACTACCATGCGAGGATTTCAGGACACTCAATAGAAAATTGTACCGTTTTCAAGAAGGTTGTAGAAGGACTTATAAAATTGGGTGTTGTCAAATTTGATGACTCACCCAGCACAGAAGGTCCATTGCCCAATCGTGATGATAAGGGAGTGAATATGTTGAGCGAAGGTACGGGGGAAGAATTCAAGACTGATATCGCCGAAGTAAGAACTCCATTGAAACGGGTATGGAAAGTGATGGCAAAAAGAGGGTTAGTTATTTCAGATCTGGAGGAATGGTATGAGATGGGAAATTATTGTAAATTCCACCATAAAACAGGGCATGAAATCCAAGAATGTGAAGGATTCGGGGCTTTGGTTCAAAGCATGATGGATAACAAGGAGATGAGGTTCTATGAAGATGCGAAAGAAAGGAGGAGCATATGCGCGACAGAGTCGGGAACAGGGACCCCGAAAATAAATCATCTTATAGTCATTATCTCACGCCCTAAGAGTAATGAGGCAGGGCTCAGGTAACACCAAAAATTATAATCACGAAACCATCAAGTTTCACATATAAGGATGGCAAAATGGTCCCGTGGAATTACGGATGCAATGTGACAATTTCAGGAAAAGAAGTTGAGGGCAATATGGTAAAAGAATACCAGGAAATGGGTTCTTATACACGTTATGGGAAGCGTTATGACACTCGAGCAGAATTGCCAAGAGAAAAGACTCCGACGGTGGAACAGAGGAAAGGGAAGGCGGTGGAATCTGAGCCATTGGTTAATGAACCAATAAAAGAAGAAGAAGCAAATGAGTTTTTGAAGTTTTTGAAACACAGTGAATACAGTGTTGTGGAGCAACTGCACAAACAACCGGCCCGCATTTCTGTATTAGCTTTGCTCCTAAGTTCAAAAGTACATCGAAGTGTGCTGATGAAAGTACTAAACGAAACATATGTGGCCGAGGACATCTCAGTCAATAAATTGGATCGCTTGGTCAACAATATAAGTGCTGACAATTTTATCATCTTCAACGATGATGAAATACCGTCTGGAGGTAGGGGTTCTACTAAAGCTCTACACATTACTACCCGATGTCAGGGGGACATATTACCGGGGGTTTTGATCGATAATTGATCCGCATTAAACGTATTGACTTTGTCCATTCTTAATCGATTACCTGTAGATAGTTCACATATGAAACCCTGCCAGAATATAGTAAGGGCATTTGATGGAACGAAAATAAGGGTTATAGGAAGAATTGAAATACCATTAAAAATTGGCCCAATTACCTATGAGGTGGACTTTTTAGTAATGGATATTAAACCTTCCTACAATTGTTTATTGGGGAGACTGTGGATACACTCGGCAGGGGCAGTACCTTAATCGTTACATCAGAAGGTGAAGCTAATATCAGAGGGTCGATTGGTAACAATAAGTGCAGAGGAGGATATTATCGCGATGGTAACGGGTGATGCACCTTATGTAGAGACCAATGATGAGGCAGTGGAATGTTCTTTTCGATCCTTGGAATTTGTGAACGCAACGTTTATCGCTGAAGGAAACAGGATCTTGGTACCAAAGATATTCAAGACTACTGAGATGGGTCTGCAGATGATGGTAGGAAGAGGAGCTTCGCCAGGGAAAGGGTTGGGAAAATACCTTCAAGAAAGGGTTGAAGCACCCATGCTGAAGGGAAAGTTGGATCTTTTTGGCTTAGGTTACAAGCCAGATATGAAACAAAGGAGAAAAGAAGTAGAGAAAAGGCAGGAGAGAAGAAGGCCACGTCTAAGCGGAGAGGAAGTCAAGTGGGAGCCTTTGACCTTTCCTCACATATCTAAATCCTTCGTGTCGGGTGGGTTTATTTACCCTGAGCGAGGGGTGTCCAGAAGGGAAGGCATTGAAGAGATGTTGGAAAAGTTCATATCAATGCTATAGAGACAGCTGAAAGAAGGTCTTTGTTGGATATTTGCCCTTACGAACCTGGGAGTGAGCTAAACAATTAGACTGCGGAAGAAATACCTGTAGTCTTTAGAGCTTATTCAGAGTAATGTTCAAAACATTATTGTTGTTTTTAGCCTAAGAATGATAAGAAATCCTTTGTGAAATAGACTTAAGTCTGAATATCTTTATCTTAATAAAATACATCTTTGCATTCATTTTGAGCAATTATTCTTTTATTCTTTCCAAGCGAGTAAATATTTTCATTTGATTAATTGTCTTCCAAATATTTGTTTCATTTATAACCTGATCATACAAATAATTATTCATAAATTTATACTTTGTATATCCTTTGGTGTATCCCCATAGGTCCTCAGATATCAATGACATGAGTGATGTTGTTTCAAACACGGAGTCTCTTTTTGAGCAAGACATGTGTTTGGAAGGATTTCATGACTTTAAAAATGACGAAGACTGTGGTGTATCTCCGGACTTGTTGAGAATGGTGGAACAAGAGGATAAACAAATTTTACCTGATAAGGAATCATTAGAAATTGTGAGCTTAGAGGAAAGAAAAGAGGTGAAAATCGGAACTGATATCACCGCAAAGACAAAATATGACCTCTTTGAGTTACTCTGAGAGTTCAAAGATATTTTCGCATGGTCTTACCAGGATATGCCGGGGCTAAATACTAGTATTGTGGTACATCGTTTACCTATAAAAGAGGATTGCAAACCAGTTCAGCAGAAGCTGAGAAGAATGAGACCTGATATTGTGTTGAAAATAAAAGAGGAGGTCAAAAAGCAGTTCGATACAGGGTTCTTACAGGAGGTTAAGTATTCAGAATGGGTAGCAAATATCGTCCCTGTTCCCAAAAAGGATGGAAAGGTACGAATGTGCGTGGATTATAGGGACCTGAATAAGGTTAGTCCAAAAGACAATTTTCCGCTGCCGCACATTGACACTTTGGTAGATAACACAGCTGGCTACTCATTATTTTCTTTCATGGATGGCTTTTCTGGATACAATCAAATAAAGACGCATCTTAAGGACATGAGGAAAACCACATTCATTACCCTATGGGGAACATATTGTTACAAAGTAATGCTCTTTGGATTGAAGAATGCAGGAGCAACGTATCAAAGGGCAATGGTCACCCTTTTTCATGACATTATGCATAAAGAAATTGAGATCTACGTTGATGATATGATTGAAAAATCTAGAACTGAAGAGGATCATCTAGACTGAGAAAATTTCAGCTCAAGCTCAACCCAGCAAAATGCATATTTGGAGTCAGATCAGGAAATTTGTTAGGCTTCATAGTCAGTAGGAAGGGGATTGAGATTGACCCTGATAAAGTTAAAGCAATACGAGATCTGCCTCCTCCAAGCACCCAGAAAGAGGTTTGAGGTTTTCTAGGAAGGTTGAACTACATTGCCCGGTTCATTTCGCAATTGACTGAGAAATGCGATCCAGTGTTTCGCCTTCTGAAGAAACATAATCCGGGAGAATGGGATGAGGAATGTCAGAAAGCTTTTGACAAGATAAAACAATACTTGGCTAATGCTCCAAGACTATCACCGCCTAGTCCAGATAGGCCATTGATATTGTATCTAACGGTGTTTGACAGCTCCATGGGATGTGTCTTGGGCCAACATGACGAAACAGGAAAGAAAGAAATAGCAATATACTATCTCAGTAAGAAATTCACCGACTGTGAAATGAGGTACTCGTCCATTGAAAAGTTGTGTTGTGCTTTAATTTGGACAAATCGAAGACTAAGGCAATACATGTTGTATCAAACGACTTGGCTGATTTGAAAATTGGATCCTTTAAAGTACATGATGGAATCAACTGCTTTAAATGGGAGAATGGCTAGATGGCAAGTTGTACTCTTTGAATTTGACATAGTATATGTAAGTCAAAAGGCTATAAAAGGAAGTGCAATAGCTGATTTTCTAGCCAGCAGAGCCTTGGAAGACTATGAGCCTCTGAACTTTGATTTCCAAATGAGGACTTATTGTATGTGGCAAACACTAAAGAAAACCCTCGAGTAGACCACATCTGGAAGTTAAATTTCGATGGAAGCTTCAAATGCTATAGGTAATGGAATTGGTGCAGTCTTGGTATCCCCAACTGGAGATCATTACCCTGTCGCTAGCAAGTTGGACTTCGATTGCACAAATAACATGGAAGAATATGAAACATGTACTATGGGTATTCGTGCGTCCATTGAACATAAAATTAAAATGCTAAGTGTGTATGGAGATTCTGCATTGGTGATATACCAACTCAAAGGAGAATGGGAAACCAGAGACCCTAAGTTGATCAGTTATAAAGAACTGGTTCTTGAATTGATTGATGAGTTTGATGACATCACTTTCTGTTATCTCCCACGAGAGGAAAACCAGATGGCTGACGTACTGGCTACTCTAGCCTCGATGATTAAGGTGAACATGTTAGAAATCATGAAGCCTATTCAGATGAGCATATATGAAGTTTTGGCTCATTGCTATAGTATCGAAGAAGAGGGAAAAGATGATCACCCTTGGTATCAGAGTATACTACAGTATATGAAGAATCGAAAATACCCTGACCAAGCGACAGAAAACGACAAGAGAACGCTGAGAAGAATAGTCATTGAGTATCTCTTAGATGGGGAAATGATGTACAAAAGATGGAAAGATCAACTGCTGTTAAGATGTGTAGATGCCATGGAGGTTAGAAAGATCCTGGAGGAAATCCATGAGGGCATTTGCGGAACCCATGCAAATGGTTTTACAATGGCCAAACAGATCATGAGATTTGGATACTACTGGTCTACTATGGAAGGGGAATGCATTAGCTATGCCAGAAAGTGTCATAAATGTCAGATTTATGGATATAAGATACATGTACCTCCCTCACCTCTGTACGCTATGACTGCTCCGTGGTCGTTCTCCATGTGGGGCATGGATGTTATTGGGCCAATATCACCAAAGCCTTCGAATGGGCATCGTTTCATCTTTGTGGTCATTGATTACTTTACCAAATGGGTGAAAGCTACTTCATATGCAAATGTCACGAAATCGGCGGTTAGTAAATTCTTGAAAAAATATATCATTTGTCGATATGGAATGCCTAAAAGAATCATATTCGAAAATGCGTTGAATTTGAATAATAACACAATAGCGGAGGTTTGTATTCAGTTCAAGATTAGTCACCATAACTCGTCCCTATATCGCCCAAAAATGAATGGTGCAGTGGAGGCGACCAATAAGAATATTAAGAGAATTGTGGGAAAAATAACTGAAACCTACAAGGATTGGCATGAAAAGCTATCATTTGCTCTCTTAGCTTACCGAACATCTGTTAGGACCTCTACTGGGGTAACACCCTTTTCTCTAGTTTATGGGATGGAAGCTGTTTTACCCATTGAAGTGGAGATTCCTTCTCTTTGGGTATTAGCTGAATTGAAATTGGATGAGGCGGAATGAGTTCAGTCTCGATACGACCAGTTGAACTTAATAGAAGGGAAAAGGTTGAGAGCCATCCAACATGGTCATATATATCAAAAACGGATGATGCGAGCCTATAACAAAAATGTTCGTCCTAGAGAATTCCACGAAGGGGATCTGATGTTGAGGAAAATTCTCCCTATACAAAAAGACTTTAGAGGAAAATGGATAACAAATTGGGAGGGTCCTTATGTCGTAAAGAAGGCCTTTTCTGGTGGAGCTTTGATTCTAAGTGAGATGGATGGAAAAAACTTGCCAAATCCTGTAAACTCAAACTCAGTCAAGAAATACTTCACTTGAAGGAAATGGATCAAAGTGAAAACCCGCAAAGGGCGCTTTGATTCCAAAAAAAATGATGATGAAAAAGTAAAAATGGAGAGGCTAAGGGGAAAACCCGCAAAGGGCACCTTAGGCCAAAGGGGATTTGAGTTGAAAACCCGAAAGGGACGGCTCAAACATTGATCAGAATGGGACATGAAGTGTTTAGAGCAGCTTGTATCTTGATCAGATCGAGGCGTGTGGCAATCTTGCTATGCCTGAACCAACAGGAATCGATAGGCGACATCTTGGGGCATCGACAAAGCACTGTAGATCTCCTAAACACATGTCAAACTCAGAATGGCCTTTAGAAAGTTTGTACAGAGAAGTTCAAGCTACAATATCTGGGCACCCAATTCTCCTATTATTTATATTGAATTTGTTGTTCTTGGAATACTTCTTTTCTTTTCCAAGATATACGTTCCCAATCAACTTCTTTACTTCTTTACGATTTGTGATAATTTATTCATTCTGAGTTATGCCCAGAACTAACTTTATCCTTATCCATTGCTATGACCATTTTTGCAAGTGTGTTGCATTGGAATAATGATTAATGGACTAATAAAACTTTCATAAAGGAAGTTTTGCATATTAGTTTAAAAAGTTTCTAAATAATATAGGAACTTGAAACATGACTATTGTTTAGAGCACACCAGGTCTAAAGGTTGAAAATTTGAGAAGGAAGAGTCTAAATTTTGGACTTTCTCTTTGGATTTTGTTGTCAAATGTATTGATTGAACAAAATGATAAGATGACGGGTTAATGATAAAGCTTAAATAAACAAGCAAGTGATGATCATCAGGCAATAAGAAGAGGTTACCTCGGAGAAGAGAGCCTTCTTTTGCGCATAAGTTTTAGGTACGACACCCTAGAAATGGTGTAAGGGGACCAGAAATATTAAGATCTGGTATCCTTAAATTGTGATAAGGAAGGATTGAGGAAAAACCACATAATGTTACCATTGGATTGCAGTGGGAGAATTATGGCACAAATTGTGCGCCCTAATGGATTAAACTTTAAAGTTTACAGTGGGGGGCAACCTGGCTAAATGTTTTCAGAAAAGCTGGTCAAGTGAGAAGGCGTTGTAGCACGTCAGTCACAAAGTCTTAATAAATTTCGATTAATAACAACCTAAGCGGGATCATTCTCGAAAAAAATAAAATTCTGCATTCATGCAAACACTATTCACATGTCTAGTTAAAAGCATTTGATTCATTTTAATCATACCATCCTAATCATTAAGCATAATTAGGTTCATTATACAGGTCATGTTCCCCAGAGAACAGATTTGGGAAATTACAGATCTTGTCTCCCTAAGTAATAGCGGAGCAGATCGAAGACGGTAAATCTCATCTTCAAGTGTAAAGAAGCAGATTGAAGACAGAAATTTTATCTCCCTGAGATTATAGCGGAGCAGATTGAAGCTAGTAATCCTATCTCCCTGAGATTACAGTGGAGCATATTAAAATAAAGGATCTTATCTCTCTGAAGTTACAGTAGAGTAGATCGCATCAGATTGAAGCCAGAAATCTTATCTCCCTGAGATTATAGCGGAGCAGATTGAAGCTAATAATCCTATCTCCCTAAGATTACAGTGGAGCGGATTAAAATAAAGGATCTTATATCTCTAAAGTTACAGTAGAGTAGATCGCATCAGATTGAAGCCAGAAATCTTATCTCCCTGAGATTACAGCAGAGCAAATTGAACCTAGTAATCCTATCTCCCTGAGATTACAGTAAAGCAGATTGAAGCTAGTAATCCTATCTCCCTGAGATTACAGTGGAGCGGATTAAAATAAAGGATATTATCTCTCTGAAGTTACAGTAGAGTAGATCGCATCATATTGAAGCCAGAAATCTTATCCCCCTGAGATTACAATGGAACAAATTGAAGCCAGTAATCCTATCTCCCTGAGATTACAGTGGAGCGGGTTAAAGTAAAGGATCTTATCTTTCTGAAATTACAGTTGAGTAAATCGCATCAAGTCTTATCTCCCTGAGGTTACAGTGGAATAGACCGAAAAATTACAGTTCTTATCTCTCAAGCAGTGCAGTGGAGCAGATTAAAGCCACATCGGTGAATCTTACTTTCCTGATACTGCAGTTAAAAAGATTAAAGCCACAAAGGCAATTTTTACTTCCCTGACAGTGCAATTAAAAAGATTAAAGCCACAAAGGCGAATCTTACTTCCCTGACGGTGCAGTTAAAAAGATTGAAGCTACAATGGCGAATCTTACTTCCCAAAAGTTACGAGTTACAAACCCTATCTCCCTGATATTGCCGTGGAGTGGATCAAAGCACCAATTCCTATACCTCTAAAGATGCAGTAGGATGGAATGTGGCAACTGGTCGAAAAAGAGAACTACCAAGATCTAGCACGACCGGGCAAAATTGGCCTTTTTTTTAGTTTTTGCTTCATTCATGTTACACGATAATAAGCAAAGAGGGGCAGCTGTAATAGGCCCAATTTGCCCGGCCCGATAAAAAAATAATAAAATAAATAAAACCAACATAAAATCAAATTTTAAATGTCCATAACATCGGTCCAAGTTACAAACCAAAGCCCAAACCCGATTACAAAATCTAAAGTCCCAATTAGCCCAAATGCCTATAACCAGAACACTAAACCTGATTGGCCCAGTTACAGTGGCCCGATACCTAACCCAAAACCTAACTCGGCCCAACCCAACACCAAAGAAAATCAAAAACCCTAGGGCAGCAACGCAGCATCCAGCGCTGCAGCAATTGCCCTCGCACGTGCCCCACCACACCTCCCAGCCATGCGCGCCTCCGTACGGCCACTTCCGTACCTCCAGGCTGGCCGAATACCTGCAAAAAAAAAACAACACACAGAAGCAGCAGCAAATAGGAAAAGAACAAAATAGGGGAACCCTTTTTTTATTCTTATTATTTTTCTATAAATCGGGCTATAAGAAGACCGATCCGAACGCTGTAAAAGGATTACGCACATTCAGAATACAAAAAAAATATTAAAAGGTGATTCCGAGTTTCTTTTCTTCATTATTTTTCTTTTTCTTTTCTTTTTTGTGTTCAATAGTCATTAGTTAAGAGAGCAAACAGTAAAGAGAAAAGAGAGAACGCACCTGGCGACGGGATTCAGGCCCTTTCTGTCGTCATCGAAGAACGGGCTTGAATCGGCAGCCATTCGATTGCCCTCTGAACGCCAAACGGCGCAGGGAACATTGGTTCCCCTTTAGGTTTTCAAAGTGAATAGATTTTTAGGGTTTTTACCTTTAAGCATGATTTTAAAAAGCTATCGTTTAGAGTTAATGCAATGGCTCTGAAACGGCGTCGTTTGAAGACCCGATCCGGGAAGGATCCGCGCATTAAGGATCGTCTGGTCTATTTATTCAATAGGTCCCTGCGTGTTTATCGAAATTACGACTTGATTTCTTTAATTATTTGTAATTTATACCGTGTATTTAACTTATTTTTCATTTTGACCCAAGCTTAAACGGGGCCGTTTCTGTGATTGATTGAAATTATCTCAACGTTTGCGTTTAATTGTTGATTTGGTCATTTAGTTTTGAAATAAATTTTGATTTAGTATAAATTTGGTTTTCTTTCTTAAAATTCAACAATATTTAATCCTATTTTCACATATTATAAAATCTAACATTTTTGTAACATTCGATTTTGATGTTTTTTTAATCTACAATTATTATAATTTAAGATATAATAAATTATTATTTTAGTTTGTATTTTATATTTTAAATATATTAATAATAATTTTTTGAATCTACTATATTTATTTAATTTTGTATTTTTCTTTTGGTATAATTTCAAGTTCCGATTTTAAATTTATTAATATTTTTATTATAATTTGTTGTTATTACATTTTAAAAATTGTTTTATTATATTTAATTTTGTCTTCAAAAAATGTTTTTAAACAAATCAATTCTTATTTTAATTCATTTTCTAATATTATTTTGATATTTAGTATGACATTATTTTCAAATTTATTAATATGGATGTTTGTACGATATGATTAAGGTCAATGTTTGTATTTGCCTATTATTTGTCTAATTGCTTCTAGTTTAAGTTTAAATTGATATTTATCTTTTACATTATATCGTTATTCAATTATGTTCTATTTGTAAGAGTTGAATTTTAATAAAGCATCATGATCGTTTTATTTCATAATCCTTTTAAAAAAAAAAGGGCTTGGTGTTCATAGGTTCTCGAGAGAATTGTGCCGTAACTTACTGGGCTTCAATTCTTCTCGATGAATTAAGATAATCAAGTGTTCATTTTATTAAAACCATACAATTATTAAAATAAAATTCTTTAGATTTCAAAATGCTGGATCCTAACTTACTGGTTACGACATTTTGTTATCTCGATTTTAAAATAAAGGCAATATTTGATGTTTAAGAATTTTGAGAAATTTAACCCTAACTTACTGGATTCTGATTTCTCAATTGACTTAAATTATCAAATATCCTTTTTAAAACATGTTTAAAAATTTTAGAAAGGGACAAACCTAACTCCGAAAATTGGACTGTTGCGCTCTAACTAACTGAGTGTGGCAGTCTATTTCTTTGAAATGGGTTCGTCCATTTAACCAATTCAATTATTTAAGCCTTCATTTCATGGGATCGTATTTTTAAAATCTTTTCAAATTTTCGACACTAAGACATTAAACAATCAATTCGGTACCAATTTTGGGCGTTACGAGGGTGCTAACCCTTCCTTGTGCATAACCGACTCCCGGACCTATTTTCTCAAATCTCGCAAACCTAAAATTTATTTTTTAATGGTGAACCGATCACACCTTAATAAAAGATCGGTGGCGACTCCCGTTTTATTTTCAAAGTCGATCCCTGTTTTTCAAACTTAAAAATGGTTTCGATAACATGTTTATAGAAAAGTAGCTTAGTATCTTAAAAAAAAGCTAAAAGGAAATCTTAAGTTGTGAATATGAATTATATGAAAAGTAAATAATTTTTATCATACAAAATGCTAATTTATTTAATCTAAATACTTGAAGTCGAGCTAATTGAAATTTAATTCAATTAGCACAGTTGTTATTGTAACAAAAAAAATAGTTTGAACATACTTTTTGTAATACCCCGGAAGTTGCTACAGTAAGAAAATGTGATATTGTTCTTGATATAGTAAAATAAGGAAATAAAGTGACAAGAGGGAAATTTTGAGTTATGTCAACCAAATCTATTTGGGAAGTATATTATGATATATTAATTCAAGAAAGGACTAAATTGTAAAAGTGAGAAAAATTTTGTGACCCAAGAGTAAATACTTAAAATTTAAGAGGTCAAAGTGTAAATATAAAAAAGTTGAAGGACCAATAGTGAAAATATTTTAAGGGTGGAATGATCTAGAAACTAACGAAAATGAATGAATTAGGACCAAATTGAATAAGTGAAAAAAGTATGAGGGGGTTAAATCACAATTTTACCAAAATGAGCAATGAGTCAAAGGAGGAATTTTGAAGAATCATAAGGGGCAAAATGGTCATTTAGCAAGGAAGATAATTTTGAAGAGTAATGATGATGTTGTTGATATTTTAGATTAATTTATTAATATTTTAATTTGACTTTTAATTATATTTTATTATTTTATTTAGTATTTAAGGAAAAAAAAGACTTCTCTTCATCCTTCCCATGCTACTAACGTGAGAAGAGAAAAGAAAGAAAGAAATTTTATTTTCCTTACAATTTGGTCATTTCACCAAAAATCCACCATTTTCACCAAGAATTTCAAGAAATTTTCATGGTGACCAAGAGAGAAAAGTGATAAGGAGACAATAGAGAATAAGAAAATCACCCTGGATTCAAGAAAATGGAAGTTGGAGGAGAGAATAAATCAAGTTAAAGATTGAAATTAATAGGACAAGGTAAAAACATCAAGATTTCAATATATTTTTAAATTTGATATTATTGAAAAAGCATGAAAATGATGTTAAAGTAGAGTTTTCTTATATAAGGTTCTATGTTCTTGATATGTTAGTGAAGGGAAATAAGAGGAAGTGATGGAAATATTGTAGAGAAAGGAAATGAGGGTGTTATAAACTTGGTTATCAACATTTTGTACTAAAATAATTTTGGACAGCAACAGTAGTCTGATTTTGAAAATTCACCAAAAATTGTAGAAATTGAATTAGAAGTTAATTAAAGTATTAAATTAAATCCTATTGAGTCTAGTTTTACATAGAAGAAAAAGTTGTAAGCAAAAGAATTTTATTATGAGATATATGAATTTTTATGAGACAATGTCAGATTGATTTTGGGTTTCCCTGTTCTGACTTTGGAAAATCATAAAAATTGTAAAAAATAATTAGGGGTTTAAATTTATATGTTTAAATTATTAATAAGTCTATTTTTAAGAGAAACAAATAGAAACATCATTCAAACCCCGTACTAAGATATAATTAATTTTTAGTAAAGAAAGGTCGAAGATGTCAAACAGCAGAATAGGGATAAATTTGAAGATTTTACTGTACTTATTGGCTAAATTATAAATTCTAAAAATTTTATGGTCGAAATATATTTGAGTCTAGTTTCAAAAACATCAAGCGGATCTTAATTTAGAATTCTTTAGCTCAAGATATAAATAATTTAGTGACTATGACTCAAGTGGACAACTTTGATATGAACATATAAGCATGTTATATACTAAAAGCTAAAGATTCTAACAAATATATATACATTAAGGATGTGGAATGGAGAGGAGGAGGAAAATATATATGAATATTCAACTAGCATGGGTTTACATTAAAAATGGCTAATTTGCATGTTTTAGGCTCAGGGACTAAATTGAATAAAAGTAATACTTTAGGGGCAATTTTGTAAAAAGTCAAAATAACCAAATTGCAAGAAATGAATTGTTTTCTTTTGTATAAATTAATAAATTGTATGAAATCACTAATTTAAATCAAGATCGGGTGGAAAATCAAGGAAAATAGAAAATTACCAAAATACCCTTGAATCTTGGTATTTTTGCAATTTAGCCAGGTAAGTTCATGTAACTAAATTGAGAATTCACATGTGTTAATTTAATTGTATGTATGAGATTGTATTATTGTTATGTATATGAAATTAATCGCATATCCGACAATGCCCGACAAATATTAAGTCCCGATTGAATAAATAAAATTTGATGGATACATGGTTCCTGTATTGGTTACGGTCCTGCATATGTTGCAAACATAACATAGCTTGAAAGAACGTCCCGTTATTAGCTCTCATGAGCATCCCGATATATGGTTCTTGCGAGCTTCTCGTTAATAGTTCTTCCGAGCATCCCAATTGGTTGTGATCCTGCATGTGTTGTAGACACACTGCATCTCTTATGAGTGTTTCGATATATGGCTCTTCGGAGCTTCCCGATTAAAAACTCTTTGTGAGCTTTCTGATTAATGGCTCTCCGTAGCTTCCCGATATGGCTCGCTTGAACTTCCCAATTTATGGCTATCCGAAGCTTTCCATTAATGGCTCTTCAGAGCTACCTGTTATTGGCTCGCATGAGCTTCCTGATTATGGCTCTTATGAGCTTTCCGTTATAAAACTCGGATAAGTTTCCCGTTAATGGCTCTCCGGAGCTTTCTGTTATATAGCTCGAGAGAGGGCTTCCTGATTATGTGCTCTAAGGAGCACTCCCGAATATGAATTAATGGTTTATAGTTTGTACACTTCAAGTGTACTACCTGTGTATCCATCAATATTTCTAATAAATTCAACGAGTAAAGTTCTGATATAAGATAACATTGAGTTTGAAATGAACTATTACCAGTATATACCTGAAATACATGGAAATGATATTTACTTGATGTATTGAAACATGACATGGAAAATACATGTCTATGAAACCTGCCTGAGAATTATGTATATTCATGATTATGAACTGTTACTAGAGTAAATATACACAAAATTCATGAAAATGATGGTACATGAAATATTGATATAATGAAATGAATGATATATGTTTATGAAGAAACGACAAGAGAATGATATGTATCATGACATGTAAATATGTGATTATCTTTTATATGTTGATACAAGGGAATTATGTATGTTGTGACGAGTAATAAACTCAAGTGTGACATGTCGAGAAAATAAGTTTATCAATGTTGAATTTATATGTAATATGTGCAAGTACGCTAACCAGTGTTGTAGTTTGATGCTTAGGCAAGTGTCAAGCTATTGGTTGAATGGTAATATGTTTATTTATATGATGCATTGAAATGGTAAGTATTTAAGTGAAAATATGCTAGTGCTCATGAAAGAGTGGTAAGGTTTAAATTATGCAATTTCTTATTAAATGACTTATCATGTGATCAATTCAAAAAAGGCTTTGGTTAAATGCACTAGCTTGTGGCCATGGTTGAATGATATGTTTATGACTTGTGTGACATGCATATGGAATAAGTGTGGAAAGTAAAGCAATGCAAATGAAAATAAAGAAATTTGGAAGAGTTAAAGTTATATAAAATACTACTAAACTTGGGATAATATGTATAAGTGATGTTGTGGATTTATTCACATTGTGAGTTGATGAATATAACTTCATGAGTATTGTGGTATCAATATTGGATTATTCTTGATATGTATAGATTTCATATTTGAAATGAATTAATATGATTAAAGATTACACGAGCTTACTAAGCATTCATTGCTTATGTATTTGTTTTTATTTACCCTACAGATTATTAGAAGCTCGATTGTGTTGGAAGCTTGTCGGAGATATATCACACTATCATTTGGTTCTATCGGTACTTTCGAATGTTCTGATTTTGGTTATAATGACATGTATAGGTATTTTGTTTAATGATGGCCTATATGTAATTTGTTAAGTTTAGCCACTTATTTTGGCTTGTTTTGGATGTCTAATTATGGCTTGTTGATATGTGTAATGTTGATTGTAGATTGACATAGAATTGGGTAAGAAATATGGCTTGTAAAATGACCTATTTTTGTCCATACGGGCAAAGACACGGCGTGTGTCTCAACCGTGTGTGACACACGACCAGGTAACACGGCCGAGTGTCCCTTGTATCTTAAATTTGCATGAAACAGAATGCTCACACGGTTTAGCACACAAGCGTGTGACTTGGCTGTGTGACCCAAGTCAGTATACTTGCACGGGCAAGGACACGAGCTGAGACACGGCCGTGTGTCCCTATTCCGAATGCCCACATGGCCTGAGACACAAGTGTGTCTCCAAACCGTGTGAGTCACATGGCCTGGCCACACGGCTGTGTGATCCTTGCAGTGTTGAAAATTTTAAATATTTCTGAATTTTTTTTGAGTTTTCGACTTAGTCCCTATTTGTTTCTAATGCATAATTTGGGCCTAGAGGGTTCGTTTAAGGTACAATATGTATAATTTTGATTGGTTTCTAATATGAATGCTAGATGAAATAAAATGTCTGATAATTAATTTGTAAACACTGGTAATGCTCCGTAACTCTGTTCCAGCGACGGATTCGGGTTAGGGGTGTTACACTTTTTCTCTGATTTACAGATCTGAAAATTATGTATAAAAGTAGACATCATATAAAAAAATACTCGAATCCAAATATTTAATCTAAATATAGATATTACCTAACTTGCATTTATTTGGTCTAATAGGTAAAATGGCAAGCGATAACTTATTTGAAAAAAAAATAAATAGAATTATTATTAGGGTAAACTATTAAAATAGTCACTTCTATTTGTCTCAGGTTATATTTTAGTCACTTATATTATCATGTTGTAACATTATAGTCACTGAGCCATTAATTGTTGTTAACGATGTAATAGTAAGCTGACGTGGCACGTTAAATCATTTCAAACAAAAAATTTATGTTAAATTGTACAATTGGTTCCTATATTTTTTTCGTTTTGAGCAATCTAATCTTTTTCTTTTATGTTCTTTTAACTTTCCTTTTTTTTTCTTTTATGTTCCCTTCTTCCTTCTCCATATTCTAATGGCGGTTTCAAGAGCTGCCTCAAATGATTTACATGCAATCAAGCCCTTAAATCCATCATATGGTTAAATGCTACACATTAACAAGTAACCTTTAGTTGACTGTTTGACATGATTTATAGATGCCTCAAGTTTGAAATCTCAATTCTTTGAATTAATTATTAGATCATTGAAGCAAAACAACTTTGCAGATGCCTCATGTTTGAAATCTCATTTCTTTGAATTAATTATGTTGAAAACGGAGATGAAGAAGAGAGGAAAACAAATGGAGAAGCAGAAGAGAATGAAAAATAAAGAAGAAAAAAAAGAAAGTTAAAATAACATAAAAGAAAAAAATTAAATTGCTTAAAATGAAAAAATATGGGGACCAATTATATAATTTAACCTTTTTTTTTTGAAATAATGATTTAATGATGTTACAACACGTTCACGTAAGTGACTAAAATGTAACATCTCAAATATAAGTGAGTAAAATGTAACTTGAGATAAACAAAAATGACTATTTTTGTAGTTTAGTCAAATAAGAATTTGGCAAAAATGGTAAAATTAAATATGTATAAATTATGATGCTTTTAGCTTTAAATTGTCTGAATTTATAGAGTTCATATAACAATAAAAAAATAAGCTCTCAAAATAATATTTTTTCTTTGTAAAAAAGAGTATATATATATATATAATATTTTTAATTAATCTTCGACTAACTCTTAATACTAACTCCATTAAAAATTCAAACAATAGAAATTTATTAGTATCAAAGTCCAAACAGCAAGCAAAGCTGGTTGGATATCATTTTCTTGTGAGCGAAAATTGCTGGCCCTTTTTATTATTTATTAGCATTTTATTGACCCCTTTGCTTGGATAAAAGCAGGAGCAAATTCAGAATTTTTTATTTTGGAGGTCTGATTTAAGTTGTAAATTTTTATGAGAGTTAAAATGTAATTTCACAATTTTACTAGAAGGTATCTTTATAATTTTTAAAAGATTAAATTTTTTTTATCATTTTTAGAGGGCCCAAATGAAATTTAATTTTCTATTAAATTAAAATTTTATAAAATTTAAAGGGTCAAACGTGAAATTTTACATTTTATGACCCACCACTGCCATCCCGTCTAGACTATTAAAAATTGTGGATGAGAAACACTGACCAAACCACCTACTTTCACAATTTGTTTTTGGGTTAAAATATATTTTATGTGTTTACAAATTTGGAATTTAATTATATAATTTAGTTTTTATATTTTTAGATTTAAAATTTAAATCCAATTATTAATACTGTTAATATTTTTTATTAATTTTTTGGTGTAATTAAAAAATGATGTTGGAATCAACATGAATTTAACAAAATCATTTTAATAATATTAACAACTAGACTTGAATTTTAAAATCTGAAAAATAAAAAGACTAAAATCCTAAGGTTGAAAATTTAGGATCTAAAGACTTATGACATATTTCAATCTTTATTTTCGAGTTTAAATAATTAAAAATATATTTGGAAAATCATTGATAATAGAAAATAAATATCATTATTTAATAATTACTCTATATTATTACTTTTTCATTTTCCTTCTCTTTACCTTTTTCTGTACGAGTATTTTATTTTGATCCATGAACTTGAAAAACATAAAAAATTTCAAGCGATGATATGGTACAATATTAGAGTGTCACATACAATGTTTTAATAATCGAATCAATGGTCGAACCGAATAGATTATTGATTTTCAATTCAATCGATTTGATTAGTTCAATTGCTAAATCAACAATAATTAAATAAATAATTAAAAGTTCATAAAAATATATAAAAAAAAACTATTAAACTGTTCAACTACTAATTCTTGTCACAGTTTTCAGTTTTTACCAATTTCGAGTAGTTTTTGATTCAATCAGTTCAACCCTTTGTTCGGATTAATATATCGTTCGATTTTTGGTCCAATCAATCCAATCGTATTTCAAAAATACCGATCATATCATCATATTTTAATGGAATATAAATTAAAAATTCTAAGCGAATCTAATTATCAAATTCAAATCTAATATAATAAAAAAATAAAATACGAAAATAAACTTAATTATTAAAATTAAAAGCAAAAATTATATCATCTCATCGAAAAAAATAATTACAAACTTCAAAAGAATTAATGTTGGTAACTCGAACATGAAGAATACGTATATCACACCGGAGTATGAAGCACGTGTCCACTTGACTGGTCAGAAATTGGCAACATTTTTAAGCCAAAGATAATATTAACTGCCCCATTCAAACTTAGACATTAGTCCATTCACCTTTTCCCCTCGATTTCCATTCCTTTGACTTCCCTTCATCATGTTAGAACAAATCCTGCTCTATTTTACTCTTTTCTTATAAAACTTGTCAATTTCTGCACTTCACTTTGCTTTTTCTGTTGAATTTATCTCTTTTTTTTTTCTTTTCATTTTGTAGTTCAAGAAATGGGTTCAGGAGAAAAGGTATTTGTTTATGAAGATCTGGTGAAGCACAAAGACAGAAATGATTGTTGGCTTTTGATCTCTGGAAAGGTTTGGTTTTCATTTCATTTTTGGATGAATCTGATTTGGGTTTTCCCCCTTTTTGTATTTTGTTTTACTTATTTAAGTAGTTGGAACTATGTGGAATATGCAAAGCTAGGTTTTTTTAATTTTTTTTGGATTGAACTGTGAAGAAATGGAAATTCATAGGTATAAAAAGTATGCAAAATTAGATCTTTTTTTTCTGCAGAAAACGTGCATCTTTGATGAAATTATGGGAAAATTAGTATAATAATGGAAGCAATTTAATTTAATGATTAGCTTACCCTTGCATGTTCTTTAAGGTGTATAATGTAACCCAATTCTTGGAGGACCATCCTGGTGGAGATGAAGTTTTGCTTGCTGCTAGTGGTAAGATGTTTGTTCAATGGTCTTGTTCGACAATTACGAGCTTAATGTTCATATAGCTAGCCGGATCGTATCTGTTTATATATTTATGTTGTGACATATCAATATCTAATTATATAGGAAAAGATGCGACCAATGATTTCGAAGACGTAGGTCACAGTGATGATGCAAGAGAGCAGATGCAGAAGTACTATATTGGTGAGGTCGATGCCACCACCATTCCCGCACGAAGGATGTACAAAGCACAGACGTCAACCGCGGCAACTCAACAAGAGGAGCCTGGCTTTCTGTTTAAGATTATACAGTTCCTGGTACCCCTCTTGATCTTAGGCTTCGCATTCGGTTTACAGTTCTTGGGGAAGAAGGAAAAAACCGAAACTTAGATAACTTTCCCATTACGGAACCTGCTAGTTCGTATGTATGCTTGTTAAAGCTGTTGTTGTTGTTGTTGTAATGTTCGTGACAGTCTATAACTGATTGCTATTAATAATGTCTTGGAATGTCGTTTTCGATCTATTTTCTATTGTTTGAGATACTTGCATTGCAATTTGCATAGCCTTAGACTCGGCAATTCATGTGTTTGTATCGTATTTGTGTATTTTCATGTGTCATAGTCGCGTTAATAATTTGTATTATATACATTTTTGCATGTTTGTTTATTTGTATTGGGTTGGTGTTTGTTGTTTAATCATATCGAGTCTAAACTTGTTAGGTCTATATAGCTTCATAGCCTTATGATTTATCAAATATCTAGGCATCTTTTAAAGCATATTTGTCGAGTCTACGGAAGTACCTGTAAGATCATCGTTTTCTCTCCCATTTTCCTTGTGCCTTTGCAAAATGGTGATTGAAATTGTTGGGTGAATCTCGGTTTTTGTTTAGCAGGATAGGTTAATGATGAATGTTGTGCCTGTAACCATCCTGCTAAGTTTCTCTTGCCCATTTTTTGTATCTGTTGTTATTTGATGAGACTACATATCCCGGGAGGCCTCCGGCATCCCGACATAGCACCTCTTCTTGGGTTACTGAAAATGCCTTGCTATATTGATCTACTGCTCCTGAAACTCCGTATACCTTGGAGGATAGTATTCTTCATTACAACCCAAATGTCTTAAACTCGGATTGACATGAGGCTTTCGATGTATAAGCCTCGGATTAGGGGGTTTCAGCATGGTGAACCGTGCTCACTAACTCAAGCTGAACTTGGCTTGGCTGCCCATCTAGCACTCAATGATATATGATCTTTGACATGGTCTACAATTTTGCCACATTTTTATGAGCTTCTGTTGCTTAAAATCTGCAATATTGGCCCGATGGATCATCTCGGATTTGGTACTCAAGATACAAGAATAGCTTTTCTTTTTCAAACTCTTGGGTATTTGGTAGTTATATTGGCTCCAATCGGGGATGAAGTTAGGAAATTGTTTTGGAGTACGGAAGTTAATTTGTATGTTTTTATAAGAGCTAAAATATAAATTTATCGTTTTAATAACTTATATCTTTTTAATATTTTAAAGGATTAAATCAAAATTTTATTAATTTTATGAGTTAAAAGTGTAATTTTATCATATTAGCTTACAAATTTTCATAAAATTTTAAAAGATTAATTTTTTTTTATTTTTTTATTTTAGGGGGAGTCGAGGCCCTCTCCAGCCCCCTAGCATTACCCTCGGGTCTAATCTTAATAAAGTTTATGTTATCAAACTTAAAAATATTTTCTCCCTAAGGACCAGTAAGTTAATAAAGTGTATTTTGATAGTAATTTTGAAAAGTGTTAATATGTAATTTGTCCTTTGAATTTGTACAGAAATACTTAATTGGTATCTGAACTTGTATTTTGTCACCTTGGTTGGTGGTATCTCTCCACTAATATTGTTAGTTTGTGTTGGTGTGGCACTAATATTCAATCTAGTGGTAATATGTGGTAGCTTTATAGCAAAAAAATCCTTAAAAATAAATAAATCAACAAAAAAAGTATAATTTTTTTCTTTAGTTTCATTGGAAAAAAAGATCAAACATTTGATTTGGAGCAATTATAAATCAATTTGGGCCAAACAATTTATAGATTGGATTAATTTTGGGTTTGGCTCATTTTAAGTTTGAGTAGTTTGGGGTTCAAGTTCGAGGTTTAGTTTTTTTAAGTTAGATTATTACAAACTTACATCATTTTTAGTTTTGGTCACTTTAGGTTGGGATCATTCTTGTTTATGTGTCCAAAGGATCGGATAATTTTAGAGGTGATCATAGGTTGGGTAGGGCCCAAGCAAAAATTTAGACCCATTTACTAGGCTTGGGCCTAGACCGAAAAATGGGCCTAAATTTTTTTAAGTTCAGCTTGAATAAATATGCTAAAACCCGGACCCACCCGGCCCACCTATTTTAAATTTTTTATATTATATTATTTTTTACACATTTTTTAAATATATAATACATAAAAAATACTAAAAGTATTAAAATAAATATTTTCGAACAAATTGAAAATACATTTAAAAAAATATGTATACTTAAATAATACTAAGTTAGATGTAACTTAACAAGAAAATGTCTCTAAAATAATAACAAAATTAACAATAAAACAAGTGTTATACAATATCCTAACAATAACAACAAAATAGTAGCAATATAATAGTGAAATGGTAGAAAAATAGGGAGAAAACAATAAGAAAATGCCATTAAAATAACAAAAAAATAGCAGATTTTTTCTTTGGCATTTAGTGAATTTAGGCCGGGCTAGGGCAAAAAATATCTTACCTGAGGCCCGGCCCTTTTTTTAAAACGAGTCTTATTTTTTTGCCCAAACCCATTTTTTAAGCCTGTATTTTTTGCCTAAACTCTCCCACTTTTCAGGTGGCCCAGCCCATGAGTAGGTCTAAATAATTTCATGTTCAAGTCATTTTGAGTTTGAATCAATTTAGGTTTAGATGAATTCGAGGTTAAACGTGTTTGAGTTGTTGACTAGATTTGGGTTTATAACGATTTGACCGGGTTTTCTAATTCTAGTATAAATTCCACTGACAAAAATTAGCTAAATTATGAAAACAGGAAACCCCAATTATTTTTTATTGTAAGAAAAAAACAAAAATAATTAGGACAAGTGACATGGGTTATAAATAATGTTAATTGCAATAGTCTGCATTAAAAGTTTTTAAAATATGGAAATTGTTAATTAAAACAGTGGCGTTTATGACTAAAACTTTTAATGAAATTCTAATAAAAGCATGAACTCATCTGTTGTAATGACATTTTTAGTTAATTACAGAAGAAAGAAAAAAACAAACATGTACTTGGGGTTTCTGTTAGTACATTGGAAGAACCTACTCTTAGGTTTTGATTGGTCTCACATTGTACTTTTTCTTCTTACCAATTCATAGTTTAATCATTCTAAAATTTTACACTAAAATTAAGTTTATTTGCAACAAATTGTAAATAATTTTAGTTAAGTATCAGTCTATTTCTATTTTGATTACTTGGCTTCAAAAACTTTTAATTCTATCACCAATGCTATTGACAATGAATTATTTGACTACTCCGTAGTAAATCATTAACGGGAGGATGATATGACTTTTTGTTAATTTGCATAATAACATATTTAGCTCTTAATGTTCACACACTTTATTCATTTCTTTTATTATAAAAAAATATAAAAAAAAAATTTATGAATAAGTATAAAATCACATTCCTAGTTTTCTTTTCACCTCTTCTTTTTTCGTTCTCATTTTCAAAACATATAAACATTAATTCAAAATTAAATGTTTTAAAATCAAAACTAAATTAATAAAATATGTAAAAATTAAGGTTGAATTTGTCACTTTATCAATTAAATAATGTCACGTCATCTTTTCATTGGTGATTTAACGATAGAATGACAAAATTTAATGTCAATTACGTTGGTGACATAAGTTAAATGACCAAAATAAAAACACACTAATATTTGGATGACCACAGATGAAATTTACCTTCTTTTTTTTTGAACAATCTTATTATAGATTTTGATCATATATGCTATTTTTGACACAATGCCTAGAACTACCCATAGCCCCTCGAACCCACATCCTCCTGCATTCACAACAATATCCATGCCAATCGAGTTAAGACTCAATCGGCTTTTCTTATATTTTAATTCATAGTTTGATTAGTTAAATAGGTGAAGGATTGCTTAACTATTATTATTTCTAATTTAGTCCTTTACTTTATTGAATTCAAGAGCAATTTATTAATTATATCACTAATTAATAACCTAACCCATAATATCTAGATTAGTGTGTTCGATTACGTTAATGACGTGTAACAAATTTGTTTAATTAGGGTTTTTTTTTCAAAAATAAATTATATTCCTCAAATCTCTATCTGTCTCCTTTGTTGCCAGCCAGGATTGATTGGTTTAATTGGTGACATAAAATAATCTTTTGATTAATAAAATTTTTAAGCTCTAGTAAACAACAAAAGAAGTTGACTAAGCAACTATAATTGAAAAAATTATTTTTGACTTTCATCCCTCTGTTTTATGAAAATTAAAAGTTAGTCCTTTTACTTTAATTTGTCAAAATTTAATACTTTTAAAAAATCATTAGTTCAATAATTTATCAGCAGTTCAACTTCATTTTTTTTCTAAATTATGAGAAATAATTTTGGCAAATTAAATAGAATGAGTAATTTCTCAATTTTTATCCGTGTTTTAAAAACTAAACTGACCAGATCATTAGTTCTTGATTCAAACATTCAACCTTCAGTTTAATAATATTTAAATAAAAATTAACAAATTATTAAATTTTTTATAAAACTAGTTCCACTGCCGTCTTTTTGTCTCGATTTTTAATTTTTTACTGATATCAAGCGATTCAGTCATAAATCAGTTTCGAATCAATAAAGAAAAAATTATGAAAATCATAGGTAAATAATTGTGGTTAGTTCTCATAACTCGTTTTCAACACTTTTAAATAGTTGTTGAAATAAAGAATCTAATTATTAGATCAATCCCTTTAACTTATCAACCAAGAAAATAAAAGTACATTTTCAAATTATTAAAGATTCTTTTTTTTTGGTTATCATTGATAAACAAGAGCTCAATTCAAAATTAATTAATGAGATTTGAAGTGGACCTAAATTCCCATCTTTCCTCTAGAAGCCGAATTGCTCCTTATCCAGACAAAGAGAAGTCATTTGGTGTTTTATTTTGTAGTCCCTGGATTTCTTTTGCTGGTCACCATCCATGTCCAAAGGTACGGTACAAGGGATAGGGATGGCAATGGAGTGCAAGTAGTTAGGAGATCAAGATAAAAATATATACGATTTTGAATTAAAGTCGAGAAATTGTATTTAAAAAGGACTAAACTGAATTATTATTTTTTTATAAGAGATCAAAATGCATTTTGTCAATTTTAAACAAAGAGGTCAATATAAGGGATAGATAGTAATTTTGAAACACGATTGAGGCAGAGCAGAGCAAGTATTTATCACAATTGCCCAGTTCGATTGCGTGCATCCCCTTGTAAATAATAATAAAATAAACCCATCCCCATTTGAGATCAATCCGTACATAATTCGGGTTCAAATAGGATTGATGCATGGTATCAATATCATATATAGTTACCATGTTTCAGGTAAAGTCAGTGCATGGTATTCATACCATATTTATTTGTTGACGTTTTTAGGAGTCCTTGTAGAGGTTTATACAGAGTTTGTCCGATTATTGGCGTTTCTAATTGCAGGTTGATTAATGTTTCTATAGGATAAATCTATCCTTTTTTTTTCTAGTTCTTCATCATCATCACTAGAAATTCTATTACACGTATGTGTGTGGAAACCACAAATTTAGAATACGAGTGTATATTTAAAAATAACATAATAAATAAAAAAAACGTAATATTTAAAATTAATAATCTTGCGATGCTTGAAAAACAAGCACGCTTCATGAATCTCTTCTGAGTAGAGTTTTTAAAGCTAAATATTATCCAAATAGTGGTTTTCTTGATTTTTCATATAATTTAACATGTGAGTTAAATGGAAAAAATAATAAGTTAGATTGAGCTTGAACTTTAAACATAGAATTCGAACTCGGCTCGTATTTTAAACAGATAAATTTTTCTACCAAACCCCACTGTCAGCGAGTAGAAAAAAAGGGCTAACAGCTTTAATCAAACCGTACTTTAAGCTTTAATATATATTTTTAATCTTTGGCTTAATTACACCAAACACCCCTAACTTCTTACCCAATTTTTATGTTAGTCCCAAACTTGGAAACGTTTTTTGAATTCACAAAGTATCAATATCATGCTAATCAGGTCCTTCTGTCAATTTGGACATTAAATATTAACTCGGGTTTAACAATTTAGTTGCCAAATTTACTACAAGATCATTCTTAAGCAAGACTAAATATTGAAATAAACATAAAGGTTGGATGCAATTGGAACACGTAATTGGTTTGTTTAGGAAGAAGATTGTTTTTTAGAAGCAAAGGTGAGTAGGATGATGTGATTGCAAGGTGAGGTATGTGCTATAATTAAATATTTTGAGGTAATTTTTGTTGGCAAAATTCTATTTGCAAGGGACCAAAAATTGAAAACAACTAATTCCATTGTTTATTTTTAGGCACTAATTAGTAATTAATCAACCCCTTAAATAATAATACCAAATCTAATAAATAGCCAAATTTTAATCATGTTTTTAATTGGACAATTTGTCATTTCAACATTTGTCATTTTTAATCATTTTCTATTATAATTTAAGGTCAACATTACCAATATAATTAAAGATTCTTTGATTTGACATCCCCCTCTATCTATACAATTTTTTTTAAACCGTGAAAGTTATTAACACAATTAATGATATAATATCATTTTATGTTTATATGTTGTATATACAAATAATTATATTTATCCAATATAAAAATAAATTGATGCGTTTACTTCTTTAAATGTGTATGATTGAATCAAAATTAAAATTTATTGTATACACTTGTATTAGAAATTGTGTGACACAAATTTCCAGTTAAAATAAAATATAAATGACAAGATAACCGAAATAAGTTCATGACTCGTTCACATGATTTGGTTTTCTATATATTCTAAACTAAATAAGGAATCTTAATTTGTGGCCTCTCCGCCCTGTCCTATCAAGTAGTTAGATGGGAATGATTTTGTTGTGGTACATAATATTTTGTGGGCAAATCCCTATTCTATGGTTTTCTTAATATAAATACATTAAAGTATCTAATAAAGTAGATTTACATATTAAATATAGAATAACTCTTTTGTTTTCTCGAACTATCGGAGAAATTTGGGAGCCAACACCCACTAAAATGAAAAATTTTCTATATGGTCATTTTAAAATTTTAAATTAGTAAAGGTAAAATTATACTTTAGCCCCTTCAAAAATATAAAAAATTTATTTAATCCTTTAAAAAATGTAAAGATAAAGTCTATCAAAATGGTGGAATTGCATTTTTTATCGTAAAAATTATAATTTAATTTCGACTAGTTTTGTCCCTAGTTCGAACGTACTATTGATAAAGAGCTAAAAATATACTAAAAAGTGGGATGAGGTAGAAATGTTATCAATTTCATAGAGGGTTGAGTTGTCACTTATTAACCAATAAATGGTTGAAAGAAGTAGAAATGGTATTCTTTCCAAAGCATTTAGACCAAAAGAAAAATTTATGGAGTTAAGTGACCAAAATAAAAACACACTAATAATTAAGTGACTATTATTAAAGTCTACCCTAAAATGTAATATAAATCAATTATAGTTGTTATATGGGAGAAGTAAAGAAAGTTAAAAGTAGACGGATTAAATTGTAAAAATTCAAAGAGTACAAAAACAAAAAATGTAATTAGACAAAAGAAATATGTTGATAAAACAAACTTGTGAATTAAATTGTTAATGGGGAATATTTAAGGGAGGTTGGACCTAAAATATATTGTAGCATAAATTGACTTTTAAATTTATGATGAATTTCAACATCATATCTAGTATTATTAGCACGTGCTTTCAAGTAATTATATAATGGCTTTAACATTGTGGAACTATATATTTACACATCAATTTTATTTCTAAAACAAGAATCGATTAAAGCTTATTCCCACATCCATTCATGCATGCATCTTTTTTACCACGTTAGTGGAAATGATTAAGGCATGGGAACTTTGTATTATAGACTTCCATCACTTGTATTTACAGTACAGCGGTTAAGCAAAGATAAATTTTGTTTATGTCATTCTTCTCCGATACTGCACTGATCATTTCTTTATTGTGATAGGCTTAGGTTAACTTACGCCTAGGGCGAATTTTAACCTTCAAAGCATTTGCCATTTCACAAGATAGTTTTAGAACCTCTGATAAGTCAACGGAATTCTGATCCGACGGTAGCCATTCAAACTCATGCAAAAGGGTCGCCACCCAAAAGCTGACGGTGGTCAACCCCAAGTTCTTTCCGGGGCATGTTCGCCTACCCGACCCGAATGGAGCCAACCTAAGATCCGAACCCAGTACGGAAAACTCCACCTTACCCGTTTTAGCCACGAATCTATCGGGCACAAACACAGTCGGGTCTGCCCACTCTTGTGGGTCCCTTGCTATAGCCCACATGTTCACCATTGCCATGGTCCCTTTTGGCACATGATACCCATCAACGGTTGTATCAGTAATAGCTAAGCGAGCCCATGATAGTAACGGACCAGGTGGATGTAACCTTAGAACCTCCTTGATCACAGCCATTAGATAAATCAAGTTCATCACATCAGACTCATCAACGGCTCTTGATCTACCAACAACCTTATCAAGCTCATCATGAACCCTTGCTTGTACATCAGGGTGAACCACAATCCTAGCCAATATCCACTCAATCAACACTGCCACTGTATCAGTTCCCCTGAATATCATTTCCTACCAAAAAAAAAAGAATAATTATTAGAAGGGACTAAAATTGAAATGATCCCATTAACTTGCACTATTCGATAGCTTACCCACAGAACGGCGATCATGTCGGAATCGGATAATTTATCGGCACCTTGAAGAGACAGCAACACGTCGACCAAGTCACAAGCTTCCTCGTTAGTTCGAGCTCGGTGTTGGGCTATAATTCGACCGACAAAGCCACTAACTTTAGGTACAAGGTTCGAGCATCGAACCCTGATATTTTGAGGATCAAATTGTGCTAACCATGGCAAATGATCAGACCAATTCAATGTCCCCAACAAATCATACCCTTCATCAACCAAACCTCTAAGTTCATCAACTTCATTGTTATCACAATCCAACTTATATTTCCGACCAAATATCGACACCATCATGTTATTCAACGAAGCACGTTTCACCACTTCCCGTACGATGAAGCTTCGTTCATGGCCGTGACGACCGAATAAGTTCACCAGTTCATCAGCAATGAACCGTCTCTGTTCTTCGGAATTCTTTATTTGTTTAGGACAAAACAGGTGAGTAGCCGCAATTCTCCTCAGTGTTCGCCAATAGACACCATAAGGAGCAAACCCAATTGCTCTGTTAAACATCAACCTATAAGCCGATTCTTTCACCGGCCGATCAGCAAACACAGAGCTATTAAGAATCTCTTTAGCCACCTCCGGGTTACACGTAACGATAACACGGGTATCACCGAGGCTAAAAGCCATAAGTCTCTTGGCTTTACATGTTTCGGCTATGGTAGCAATCCGATGATGAGCTAAAGAGCTAGCCATCATGTTCATGCTACCGATTAAAGGCAACCCTCTTGGTCCTGGTATTGGCTTATTAGTGATAGTGATAGCACACTTTTTGAACCTATATTTGCCCCAAGCTGGACCACCAGGGTGAACCCAATACACTACGGTCATAACCAGCCAAGCTAAAGCTATGATCAAAATTGGCCATGCAGTGTTCTGTTGAGAAAAAGCTTTGCATTTAGATGCGAGGGCAAAGAGCCAAACACTCTCTATGTCACTTCCCATGGTGGTGTTGGGTGGCTTAGCTTATAAAAGTACTGCAATTGTTCAAACAAAGTGGAAGAGACTAGAAGAGCACACTGAAAAAGAACTGGGGGTTTTTTATTTTGGGGCGTAAAATGAATGCGTGTGTATGCTATTTATATAGGCGCCGTAGTGACTAGAAAGTAGGGTTAATTATAATATAAGTACCCAACGTATCGGTATTGTAATAATTAGGTCTTTTTCGCCTACATAGCTTTTAGTTTATGAGTTAAATGATAATTTGGATATCATATAAAGTGGTAAAAGTACCATGAAGGCTCTGTAGTAGGATTTAGATTATATTTTATCCTATTTTACTTGAAAAATGAGTAAACTAGTCTATTTATGTTAAATCAAAGAGAAAAAAAATCATTTCTGTTAAAAATTTCATCAATTTTTACTATTAAAAATTGGCGTAGCAAACGGAATAAACAGATGGTTACATGTGGCGTGCCTCGTGTACCTCATTCTAATGTACAGTGACCAATTTTTAACAATAGAAATAGATGAAATTTTTAACAGAGGGATCGGTTCGGTCTTTGATCTAATTACAAGGACTAATTTGAATAGAGGGAGCAAAATGCAATTTGACTTCTAATATGAGTACGTCCATGGTGTTTTTACTTATATAAAGCATATTTTAAACATGTGGTTCAAATGACATATGTGTATATCTACCGTATAAACAATTGAGATTTAATTAAAAAAACAATGCCATATACGTTAAGATGCCTATTTCTTTTTATTTTTATAACATACTAGATCCAAATCGGCCATGTTGTAATCGCACGCATTTATAATTTGACTTACGTATTTAAATATACTTCTTTTCAAAATTGGGTTGGGGTTTAACGCACAAGCTAACGGTTATACAACTTTTGAAAAATCAATCAGAATGTTTAAGTTAAGAGATTAATTTAAATTTTAGGTGATAGTATAAAGATATGTGATGCAATGAAACTTCAAAATATCTATTTAGAAAAATAATTTTACAACTAAGACATGAAAAACTCGAATATAATTAAATTCAAAAAAGATGGATTTGATAATGACCAAATTTTAAATTAAACTGGTGAGGTATGATTGTGGGGGGACACACAATGTAGGTCTAAGTCAGTCCATGAAAGTTGGATTGAACTTCACTCTTTGTTTATGAAAGCTTAATTAAATCTTAATTTCGAGTGTGAACGGACACTATTTTCTAAGCATGATCATGACACACCAATATAATTAGCAAAATTTAGTTAGGGAAGAGCGTATTTCCTCGTACAAATTAATAACAGAAACTATTTTATTATTTAAATAATAATAATTTTTTGAAAAAAGCTTTTTCCTTTCATTTTGGGAGGATGGGTAATTAGGAAATTCTTGAAATAATTATTATTTTGTTTAAAAAACTATAAAGAATGAGACGAGGTGCACGCGTGGACGTATGTTGTCGGGTGGGTAGCACATTTAAAATTTTTATATTAAGAAATAAAAATACATAAATTTCGAAAGTTGAATGAGTAAACAAACCATTAGCTGAATTACACGTATTTTCTATTACATTGCGTGCATCTGTTAGTTAAATGTTTTGAGAGAAGTTGATTTGGATTGTTTTGGGTTAAAAAAGTTTGTCTTTTTTTAATTTTAAAAATTTTAGATTTAACTCTTAATATTATTAAAATTGTTTTGTTCATTACAACATTATTTTTTTAGTTAGATAACTTTCAAGTGAGTATTTTTTATTTTAAAATGTCACGTCAATAAAATTAAAAAAAATAAAATTAATACTGTTAACATTTGAACTTGAATTTTAAAATTTAAAAAAAATTAAATTCTTAAAAGTAAAAATATGGTAATTAAATTCTAATTTTACGAAGAGTCTAGGGACTCATAAATTTTTTTATAAAACATAGATTTGTTGAGAAAATTTTAAATTTTAAATTATTGATTATTTTTTATTATTTGTTGTCAATTGAACACATTGGAAATTTGAATGTTATTGTTATGCGACTAATTTTGAATTTAAAATTAATTTCTCAAGGAAACGTGGGTTACTAGTGGATTGGATTATGTTGGGTCAAACTGGATCTAGTCTCTACTCTCTATATCTACTTGTCATTGTTTATATCTATATGAGAAAATAGTTTATTTTTGTGAGTTGATTTCTCGGGTTTTAGTTAGAGAGCTAAATCATTATTTTCCAACTGATCTAATTATTACAACTACTCAAGTAGTAACCTCAAATTACGATATAAATCACTCTCTACTATGTTTCCCCCAAAATCATAATGACCACTTGTTTTACTCACAAAAATTAGTGCTCTTTCTCACGTGTTTTTTTAACTAACAAGTCGAAAATATGTAAGAATTTTGAGCTTGCTAAGTTACATATCAATTACAATCAAATTCCCACCAAAGTACCCTTTCAGACTGTTATGATATTATCCTCAATAAAGGCTAAAATAAATGTTGAGATCTTTAAGATATTCTTCAGTTAGTCCAATCCAATCTCTATAAAATAGAGAGTACAATTTGCTTGATATGGTTGAAGTCCGATCCTTTGTGATTTGTTTTTACATTAGATCAACATCAAAGTTGAGCCACAAACACTTCCAGAACACACAAGTCGAGAGTCCAAATAAATTTAGCTCAAAGAATCAAAAGATTGTCAACCGCAAATATCGCAAGTTATGATTTTCAGATCAATTACCTCTCAAGTTGCAACTGTTGTTGTAGCTGGAACCATAATTGTTCCAAAACTATGTCTATAATATGCTTAAAATCTTTGATTAAGTTGGTATAACAAGTTAACTAGATATCAATTTTATTAGAAAATGATTAAAAACTTATTATTTTTACAAAGTAATAAAAATTATTATAAGAGTATTTTTATATAATTTTTTTATAAACATATTTTTTTACATAAATAAATTTTATCCACATCGTAGATATGCAATAGTCTAGTTATTACATATAAACCATATGACAGATAACAAGATAAAAATCGAATTAAAAATTGGAATAAAAGACAGAATAGGACTTAAATGTATGAAAAGTAGGGGTTTAAAATTCAAATCCTCAAATCGCGTAATAAAAAATAATTATTATTTGCTTAAACTGGATAAATATTAATGAGTGGATTGAATTTCAATTTAGTTGGTATCGTTAATATTTTAGAAGATGTGGGTTCAAAGGCTTTTAAATACATAATATTCTGGACTCTTTAAAAATAATTATTTATAAATTAGCTCCTAAATTAATTTTAATTTTCAGATTGATCCTTAGATTTTTTTTTGTCTTAAACTATCAATTCTTTCCCATTTTATCCAAAAGATGTATGTGACTAACAAGAATATGCCATATGTCAATTTTTTGCTTGATACTGGTTACTGGAGTAAATTGGGATGAAATTGATCGTTTGGGACTACTCTTGTCAAAAAGAAAATTAATGATCAATTTGAAAATTGAGGAATTTAGGGGGTCAATTGACTAATAAAGCCCTTATGAATTGTAAAAAAAAGTACAAGTTCCCGGTAACAATTTGATCCTAAGCTTGTTGTTGTTGTTTTTTTTTAAAAATTTTTCATAACATCCGAATAATTATAATCATAATCAATTATGATAATGTATAATTAAATTAAAAATCAAAATATATCCGTATTTAGGGTAAAACGAATTTGGATATGACCCATGTAGTGTAAGACTTAAAACCCATGCATGATTTGCACAAGATAATATAATCAAATCCTGATAATATCTCGATGGGATAACACATGTTGAATTAAAATTGTTTTTGAAGGTAGAACTACGTGTCAGTTTGCATTAAATTTTTTATTTGAGTTGCCTTTTTATGAATCAAAAAGTTGTCTCTTAATTTTGTAGCACACTTTGAAACGTATCATTTTAAGTACAAGAGCTCAAATTATGATTATTTAGTGAAAGCTTTTAAATCAGATTGAACTTAGTTTTAATATTTAATTTTGATTATTTGAATAAAACACATAACATCTTAATCAAATATTACATGAAAAGAAAAAGAAACAAAAACATAATTTGAAGCTTGACATACGATTTTTAAGAATCCCTTATCTTAACACTTTCGAAAAAGTTTCACCCTTACATAAACCCTAATTTGAGCATTTAGCGTTATTCTTACGACAATTATTATTGTTGATTAATATGTTGAAGCAAGTAATTTCCAAAAACAGAACCTTAAACATGGGAATATATAAAGCAATTCATAGAGTAGTTTTTAAGCATGATTATGGGGGAATAACAATTCAAAGATCTGAAAAAAGAAGCTTCATATCACCCACCAAACCTCCTTTGAATATAATAAAGTGAAGACCAAAACCCAAATCATATATACCTATTCTTCTTGTTCCCCTCATAGGTGATCAAAAGGGAAAAGAAGAAGAAGCAATAACATGTCTTTTTGGGTTGGTTTGAGATGAATTACATTTAACTTATTATTATGATTTCTATCTATTGGGTTGGAACCCATAATTTTACTTGAAAGATATCAAATTTTTTAACACTGTAACCTATAATTTTTATTTTATGTAACTAAATTATTTGGCGCATTTGCGAATCAACTTATGATCAATCTCTTCAATTAGGAGGACGTTTTGAGGGAATCAAAAGTATGGGCATAACTAGCATTGATGTCATGTAATGTTTCTAGATCAAAGGCATTTTAATTATTCCTTTTCTTTTGTCTTTGTTTTTTAGTGGGTCTAATTATGCTCTCAATTTTTGTACCCTTTCAATACTTTAAATTTAATTTCAAAGGCTTAATTTTTTTACTTCTATGATTAAAATACTAGTAATTAATTTTCATTAAATTTGAATCAAACAAGTAAAAGGACTTTAATTTTATTCAAATTCAGTGAAACAGTAGCAACTAACGTTGTTATCATTCTTTACCTACTCAAAGCATCATGTGGAAAATTAAATTATGCCAAATTAACTTATATAGAGCCGTGGTTAAAACTCTTTTAACACGGTTTAAACCCCCTAATGTTATATAAAAAAATAATTTCTTAATTTTAACCTCTCAAAATTTTAAAAATTTATCTCTCTAAACAAAGTTTCTTTGAATTCTTTTTAAAATTAAAAAATATAAATTAATTTAATTTTTAAAAAAAAAAATTATAATTTAAATTTAACCCCTTAAAGTGAATTTTTAAATGTACTTTATTCGTAGAGAATTGAAAGTGGTACATATAAATCACCAATCAAATAATATTAAAGGGCAACCAAGCGAAACACTCAAAAAGTGTTTCAACTTTCCATAGTTTTCTCTTTTCTGTGCTTTCGTCCTTTAGTGTGGAAAAAACTTGCTAATTAGTTGTTTAAAATTAGACTAAAAAATTTGTTTAATCAAATAATTATCTGCATTCTTGGTTTTAATGTTGTGGTCAAACATGAGATTATGTTTGCAATTACATCATCTTTGCAATATAGATTTTGTACCATCTCAGTCCAAATTAGTCTGCATTAAGACTATGTCTTCATTTTTATATCCTCTTTTTGACCAAAAAAAAAACAAGGCATAATTGCAAAAAGAACCCTCAACGTTTGGGGCTTTTGGTTTTGTGTCCTTGACCTTTTTATATTTTGATTGACACCATCAACATTACGATTTTTTAAGAAACCAATCCTGTTTTAATGGTCAACGTGAGTTGACCATTAATCAAATTGTAGGACGTTGACCGTTAATCAAATTGTAGGTCAATATAATAGCCCATGTGGCATGCCACATAAGCACACGACGTCATAAATGACGTAATCTATTTAACAAAATAGATGTCACAATTTGATTAACGGTCAACTCACATTGACCATTAAAATTGGGTTGACCGTTAAAACTGGGCTGATTTCTTAAAAAATCATAATGTTGGCGGTGTCAATCAAAAAATAAAAAGGTCAAGGGTACAAAATCAAAAGCCCTCAAACGTTGAGGTTTTTTTTTTACAATTATGCCAAAAAATAAAACAAAACAAAGCATAAACTCTTTGGGAATTGGGTTTACCAACTTGGGTTTGATCCTACATGAAATCAACACTAAACCTTTTTAGTTGAAATGAAAAAGTACCCATAACTTAGAATTTTAAAAATTAAACGCGTGATTGTTCTGGTGATTGATATTCAATCGTAGAATTTATCTAAGTTTGAGTTTCAAAAGGAGTAAGTAATTTAGATAACTCCCTTTAAACGCATAATACGTAGAATATGAGAATGTATGTCGGTATGTAAGTATTAACCCTTTAATTATAAAAAAACTTAATTTGCATTAAAAATATTCATATATTAGTGGGATAGTTAAGGCCTAACCCACTTTGGGGAAGGTGTAAAGATTCTTGACTTTGATATATTTATATAAATAAATATTTTTCAATTTTGAATCTTTGAATGATGGAAGAATATGTTCAGCTTTGAATCCATGGTACTTTTAAGAGCCACATACATGCTTTATGGATCATATCACATTTTCCATTGCCATTTGCTCTTAGCTTTTGACTGAGAAAAGTTGAACAACTTGGATTTGCTTTCCATATGAAATATCTATTAAAAAACTCCCAACTCACTCTCTCTGTTGTTATTTGTATCTATCAATCAATATTTTCATATTTGTTAATATGGGAAACTTTTTATTATGTCCTTTAAATGTCAAGTTTTCTCTCCAAATTATAAGCAAAAACCCTTACATTTTCTTTGAACGTAATTGGAGAATCGTTTTATCTTTAAGAATTTAATTATCTCAACTTAAAAAATTTTAAAAAGTGAAATCCATAATTGTTGAAGAGTGATTGCACATAAAGAATGATTTAGAACACCTTTAGATACAAAGAGACTTATATTTCGTTGTCCATTTAAAGATAACCTTCAACCCAATACGTAGTACGTCATGCATCTAAGGTCTCACTTGGTCTAGCTAATCAAGTGCTCTCTCGAAGTGTTACCTTGCTCATGGATCTTCTATATGCTACAAAACATGGGTTCCAACCATCACATGTACAAAGCTTTTTAGCAATGTCGCACTCGCTCTTCAACCGACGTCCCTAAACTTTCTTCAAAATTGAGTTTAAAACTTTGAAGGTGTATTGGTTCTTCAATGATACTTAAAAAACACTTTTATATTAAAAGTATAATGACAAATTCAACCCTTAATTTTTTTTTTGTCAATTTAGCGTTTATTATTATTTTAGTTAAATTTGGTCCTCAATCTTTTAAAAAGAGTCAAATTTGACCATCATCCTTTAAAAAAAAGTCAAATTTCTGCGTTTTCAATAGAAATACTGACTAAAATGTTAAATTTTAAACATGACAGCGCGCATGGCAATTCATGTGCATTTCATGCTATTTTTATGTGTTTTTATATATTTATTAATTTTTTGAATAATTTTATAATTTTTAAATTATTTGTTAACATGTCATATAAGACAAATGGTGTCATGTCAGTATGAAGTACACATAAGCTACCACGCTAATATCATTAACAAAAATAATGTTTTAGTCAGTATTTCCATAAAAAACGATTTAATTTTTTTGAAAGAGTAATTTCTAAATTAAGCTACAAATTGACAAAAATATAGGCATTGAGGATTAAAATTTTCATTATACATATATTAAAATAGCATATTATATATATATGAATTTGACCACTAAGTTGATGACAAAAGGCTTGTAAGTTGGTCCCATTTGGATATTGGACCAACATTTTGACATAAAAAATCTATATCTATCTAAAAGATCATACATGAACTTGTCAACATAAAAATAAGAGGAAACAAAAATGGGGATATATTAAAATAGCATAAACAAATAAAGCTTTCTTCACTTTGAACACCCATAGCTAGATTTGTATCTTTGAATTTTTTATTTTTTTTTTAAAAAAAACCCCAAATTTAGGTAAGAAATTTTGTGTTCATATTCCTTCTTAATCAAAGATTTGATTCCAGACAGAACTTTTTTTCTTCTTTTTTTTTTAGACCATAATTTCATACACCTGAAGCAATTTGCATGCTTTGTATTGGTAGCCCATGCACATCATACACATATAGATCTCTTTTTAGCAATATATAATATTATTAAGTAGATGAAGAATATGTACTGTCTTTTGTGTCTATATATAATCTTAATTATGTGTTTTTATTAATAAATTATTAAAATTGGTTGGTGCTGAACAACTCAGTTGCAGTTCCATAAATCTTACACCAGACATAGCATATGCTTTGAATTCTTGCTTCTTTGAGTCACTATTTAAAAAAATTCAAATAATATAATTGGTATATAATTATTATTTTATTTAAAGAGTTTTAGGTGAAAAAGGATAGAGATTATCCATATTATCATGATCTATGTTGGATTAACAAATTTTATCTATTAAAATACAGAATAATTCGATTTCTACGATGTTCGTAACAAATAAAAGTAGAAGATTTTAGTTTTTGTTCAAAAACACTTTTGAGAAACAATGATAAACTAAGCCTTGAAACGCATGGATTAAATTTTGATGATGATGTTTGCTTCTTCTTTTTTTTTTCTTCTTTTTAACATGTTAGATCCATGTTGTTGATGTTATAAGTATACGCATAACCCGAGCTTGCATTTAACACCCATACTGACATTAGACTGATAGGACTTGGTTGATACAATATTCATACATTGAAGATTGAGTTAGAGGTGTTCATGGGTTAAGCCAAGCACGATATTAACACACTTTTTATTTGCCTAAGCTCAACCCAACCCTGTCCCAAATATGGGCCTAAAATTTGCTCATGCTCGTCCATATTTGTATATAGCTAATCCAAGTCCAGTTTAGGTCCACCCATATTAATTTTTAAAAAATATATATTTCATTTTTATTTTAATGATTAAATTTTTATATATAGTCATCTTAACATGTTTTTTTTGTTTGTTTATGTTATAGTAGTATAACTGTAAATTTAATTTTTATGTAATATAAATTACACAATATATAAAAATAATAAATATAAAATATTTCAAACTAAATAAAAGGTGAGGCAAGCCTTACTATAAACTTATGAATTTAATCGGATTAATTAACTGTTTGTTTATGGTTTAATCCACCAAAGACCTGTTACCCATGTAGGCTTGAACCCAGTTAATTAATGAAGTCCAAAATACACACCATAGCTGAAACTTTCAGTCAAATTAATACTCATCCTGGATCCCGAAAAATTAATCATCAAATAACAAAAGAAAAAAGAAAATGACATGGTTACAAAATTTCTCACATACATGAAAAATAGCTTGGATTGAATTAACATCGTCCCTTCGCCCATAATGAAAACAATAAAACATAAAATTATTTAAAGCACAAGACGAGAAAACAATTAATTTCCAGCTGCACAAGGTCATCATCATCATCAACTCGTAGCTCAAGCTGTAGCAGCAGCACCTGCAACAACAATGGTGAAATAGTTAATATCAAATTCATATATGTGTATATATATTGGTACTAATTTAATTACTTAGTGAAGAATGTGATATTCATTAATGGTGGTTAAAGGATAGTGAGAATTTCGTCCCTACCAATTACGAATGGCAGCAGACGTAGTAGCCATGTGAGGGGGATTATTATGGGGCCTTGTGGTAGGATTTAACTCGGTGTTATTATTAACTTTTTTTCTGAAGGAGTTAAATCACTCTCTAGTGTCCGAATTTGGCAACTACTTTTATATTAGGATTTAAATTTTTTTTTTCAAGTGATATTTTCTTGAAAACCCGAAAGTTCAAGTCTTAATATAGGAACAATTACTAAGTTCAAGAACTAACTTGAACCAAAAATAAAATAAGTCCCAATACGAAAATTATTGTCAAATTCAAGTCTCAAATAGTGATTTAACCCTTTTAAAGTTTGCAATCACTACACCAAAATAGGCTTTTAGCGGCGTTTGAATTAAAAACGCCACTAAAAATCAAGCATTAGCGGCGCTTTTACAAAAACGCAGCTAAAGCTCGAGCATTAGCGGCGAATTTTGGAAAACGCCGCCAAAAATAAGCATTAGCGGCATTTTTCAAAAAGCGCCGCAAAAAACCTAAGCGGAATTTTTGGGGCATTTAGCGGCATTTTTGAAAAAGCGCCGCTAATGCTCTGACCTTTAGCGGCGTTTTTGATAAAGCGCCGCTAATGCTCTTGCCTTTAGCGGCGTTTCTGGAAAAAGCGCCGCTAATGCTGACCTTTAGTGGCGTTTTTGAAAAAGCGCCGCTAATAATAAAATCTATAACCATTTCAATTGTCTCATTCTTTGATATATTCTCAAGTAATGTTTCAATTATATTTTTATTATAAGTGGAAAAATTAATATTTCGTTGTATTTATTATATATTGGTCAAATTTACATTTAAATGATAACAAATAATATTGTTTAATACAAAATGTTTTTATTAAAGAGAAGTCCTAACTCCTAACTATTTATTATTATTTTTCAATCACAGTTTATTTAAACTACTTTACTAGAAAAATATATTAAATTATGAGTAAAATAAAATATCATAAAACTTAAATTGTTGTGTTGTAAATAATAAAAAATAGAATAATTTTTTATAAGAATAATAGATTTTGATAGTTCGACTAAATTAATCAAAGAAAGTAATATAAAACACCAAATATCGCGATAAATAATATTATATATTGATAATTTTATTACCAAAAATAATTTTATATTTAGTTAATCAAACATGAACACAACAATGACTTAATAGTACCTACTCAAGAGTAAGAACTGAAAATGAATGAAAAGGGACAAATGAGGTTGTTACTTGGTCTAATACCCACTAGAAATTAATACTAGGTTTTTTAGGCTAAGAAAGGGTTATAGGAAAATATTATAAATATTGAAATTCGAATAAAATTTATTAAATATTGAATTTTAGAAAATAATTAAGTGAAGTTGGGATTCAATTTAGCTAGTAGAGTCGGTGGGGTTAGTTGGACGATTTGCTCCCGAAAAGAAAAAGTTGTTTGTTTTTCTTGATAACAAAAAGTGTTGGCTGGCTCTCGAGTCTAAAGCCGAATGCTGCTTCAGGCGGTATAGTGGTAGTGGTGGACAGGTAGGTTTAATTTATTTGAATAGCCCAATTGCAAAAGAAAGCAAATATCTTATATTTTCAATCATTAATCGAATTACGTTGGGTACTTCGTTAGGGTGGGTGAGTGGCGAGTGCTGAGGTCCAGGGTTGGGAAAACAAAATGAGCAGAGCAGGGTTTGCATTTGGATTTGGGTCGGGTTAGTGGATAATGATGAATAAATATCATCATAATGTTTATTATTTTAAGATTACAGTTTTGAGTTCAGGGTTTAGGTTTAGGGCTTGGGGATTGGGATTTAAGGTTTAGAGTTTACATTTTAGTGTTAATATGAGTTTAGTGTTTACAGCTTATAAGATAATGATCAAATTTACTGTTTTAGGGCTTGATGTTTAATCTAAACCATTTTATATTTAAAAATGCTTTTATATTTAAAAATATTTAATCTAAACCATTTGATATATTTAAATATTAGATTTAAAAAAATTGATAAATAAATAAAAAAAAGTAACATATTGATATGAATAGGCAACTAAAATAGTTCTTCAAATTAATGCTTTTATATTTAAAAATATTTAATCTAAACCATTTGATATATTTAAATATTAGATTTAAAAAAAACATTGATAAATAAATAAAAAAAGTAACATATTGATATGAATAGGCAACTATCTATTTTAGATAAGACCAAATTATAACAAATAAAAATAAAATACAAAAACTAAAATCATTCCACGTCGAACATCTAGCAAAATAATAGTTATATTTTAGTTAGAAAAAAAATCTCTAATAAAATGGAGATTAGATCAGAAAAGAATAATTTAAAATCTTGATTAACGTCTCAATCTTTAATAGAAATTTGATATGTGAGAGATTGATTGTTTATATTGGATAATTCTAAGTTAATAATTAATTACAATCATTTAATCATTTATTTTCTTATTAAAATATATGATATTTATTTTGAGAATACTTAGCTTTTTTAATAAAAATCCAATTTATAAAAAATAGTAATAATAAATGTTTTATAAAATTACTTAACTAATAAATTTTAGCAAAAAAAATTTAGCAGATCAAAACAGCATCATTTTATTTAAAATAAAATAATTTTTTGTGACGTTTTTGTGAAAAACGCCGCAAAAGATAAGCAATAGCGGCGTTTTTATAAAAAACGCCAGAAAATTATTTTATTTTAAAAAAAATCAGTTTTATCCCAAATTTCCCCCCTCAAAACCCCTAAAATTTCCCCCTAAAATCGGTATCCTCAAAACACCTAATTCTTACTGAGCAACCCCTAAAATCACGCCTTCTTTGGGTTGTTTTTTTCTTTGGTTTTTCCTCAGATTTTTCTCCCATTTCTTAAATTTCATCGCCTCCTCCTCCTCCTTCTTCTTCTTCTTCTTTTTATATCTTTCTTTCCTTCTTGTTTATATATAGAGAACTGAAGCCAGTTCCGGGTTTGCCTTAAACCACAATAAAAATGGCTTCTTCACTCTTTTTTCCATGCCCCAATATCTTTTTTTTTGAAACAATCCAGCAAACCCAAACTCATAAGGGTTTTTTGTCTCTTCCTCCAACTTCAAATTTCAACTCCAAATATTGCAGGCATTTGAAGAGTTATCGCAGTGTGGAACCAAGGATGGAGGGCTTCCGTTGGATAAATTCTGTGATGCTTGTTCTTTGGTTTCTGTTCTTTTTAACTCCCTCGGTCTCGCCTTCAAATTCGCGGAGATGGAGTACGTCGCCAAGGTTTATTTGATTTCCCCCCTCTCTATTTCGAACCAATCACTGATAATCTATAACTGAAATGAAACCCATCCTTTACTAACCTATATATATATGATCTCAAGATTGAAAAATACATTTTAACTTATCATAGATGCTATGTTTTGATTTAGCATTCTTGTTTATCATGTAAAGAAATTGTCTGAAATTGTAATAGCAAAAATTGGAATTTTTTTTATTGTTGTCTACATTTTACTTGTGAATTGTGATTGCAATGGTTTACCTTCCTTTAGTGTTAAATCTACTTGGCCTATTGGAATGTTCAATGGTTTATTTAGCCCTTGTACTCAGCAATATTACTTCTTAATAAAGCACAGTAAAGAGAAGTTTGAAGACTTGAAATTTTATAGGAATTTATTATATAAGTTTTATTTAATTTCTAGGTTTTCTTAGGGTTACATGTGTTTTCTGTTTATCTCACGTTTTATGGTGTAGCTTATAAGTACTTCTATTATTTCTGATTTTGGTAGCTTTGGATCAAGAAATTATTGAAATTTGGAGTTTTGAACTTGAAATTTCCTAACCCTTGTATCCTTTATAGTTGTTTGACTTCTTGTATCCTTTTAGAGGCGGAATAGATGTGCATACGAGTGAAAAAGGTATTGCCTTAGTTCTTTTTGAGTTTACTAGATTAGACTGATATTTTCGAAAATGGGTACTGCTGGACAATCTCTTTAATTGGACCCCCACTTTTTAACTTACCCTCTTATTTATTTTTTTTATCTTTTTAATTGTTAACATGTAAAAGGAGTCTAAATTACCTGGGAACACTTTATGAAAATGGCTATATATTGGTTATTTTAATCATGTAATATTTCAATACTTGTTTATTGATAATTGTACTGTATGACTGTATACTTGTTTATTGATAGTTGTAATTCAATTGATGATTTATTGATTTTTTAAAAATATTTTGTAGGCAAGGTTCAGGTAGTGCTTGTCGGAGTTTGTTTGGTGGATTCGTTAAGTGGATTATGGGAAAAGTAAGTTCTTTCTGTTTGTGTTGTACGGTTCATTTCTGCATGTATTTAACAGTTCATCTTTCATCAGAAAGGGTAGTACCTTTGAGTAACCAATTCTTATATTTTCTTCTTTTTTAATACCTCTAGGAGGATGATGGAAGTGATAGTCTTGCAGTTCAACTAGTAGATGAAAAACACAGGGAAGATCTCTTCATCATTATTGTTTTGGTGAGTATTTTCTCCAATCCTCATGTTCTACATTTTTCCAACTATAGGTTTATAGTTGCTACTCTGCAGGGAGATAATTTTTTCCCCACAAGAACATGAAATATATTTACGATTAGATTTTGCAAGATTCTGTCTTAATTAATCTGCATCATTTCTCGTGGTTTGGTATTATTGATTGCTAAGAGAATGACTTGTAAGAGAGGTGCAGAGGGATAGAGCTGCAGAGCTTTTGGGTTTGCGTGCATGCAATTTTCAGCCACGACACTCAAGCAAACTTGGAAATGAGTTTCAGGTGTTCACAAACTATGACCCTGGAGAGAGATTAGGAGGATGGAAGCAAGAAAAATAGGTGCCTTTTTCTTGCTATCGTTTGCTAGGAATATTTTCTCATGGATGAGCTTCATGCAACCTAATTTTTATCCATTATCAAGGCATTTCCAACACTTACCCTTGGAAAAATTAACCAGCCTTTCTGCTAATTTTCCCAGAGAAAATATGAAAACATGTAGATGAGAAAACTTCCAAGCAAGTTCATCCTCATATTATGCATTTTGGTCTACTTTTTTAAACTAGTGCAATTTTCCTCACTTGTGTAGATTTCGTAATACATAAAACTATTTAAGGTTGTCTAAAGTTGTACTGACACATGCCTACTCATTGACATTTTGAAATGTAATTAGGAAGTTGTTTATGTATTACGAAATCTACACAAGTGAGGAAAATTGCACTAGTTTAAAAAAGTAGACCAAAATGCGTAATATGTGGATGAACTTGCTTGGAAGTTTTCTCATCTACATGTTTTCATATTTTCTCTGGGAAAATTAGTAGAAAGGCTGGTTAATTTTTCCAAGGGTAAGTGTTGGAAATGCCTTGATAATGGATAAAAATTAGGTTGTCTAAAGGTCATGGTCTTTAGCGGCGTTTGTTTAAAAAAGCGCTGCTAAAGGTCATGGTCTTTAGCGACGTTTGTATAAAGCACCGCTAAAGGTCTTGGTCTTTAGCGGCGTTTGTGGGAAAGCGCCGCTAAAAGTCTTGGTCTTTAGCGGCGTTTGTGGGAAAGCGCTGTTAAAGGTCTTGGTTTTTAGCGGCGTTTGTGGAAAAGCGCCGCTAAAGGTCTTGTTCTTTAGCGGCGTTTGTTTCTAAAACCACCGCTAAAGTTAGCAACGCTGTCATTAGCGGCATTTTTTGCGGCACTTTAGTGGCGCTAAAGGCCTAAAAAAGTGCCGCTAAAAGCCTATTTTGGTGTAGTGAATAAAAACTTGATCTAACCATGGAGGCATGGAGTACGTACAAACAAGAGCTAGTTGCAAACCCTTCACATATAATACAACAAGAAGAAAATGGTAGGTATACGTCACAGAATGTAAGGTCGGAGATTGAAGATGGTTCACACGATGTGCTGAGAGCCACTAGTGATGGTTTTTGAGAATTTTGTAGAGCACAAAAGGGAATGAAAAGTTTCCGAGAGAGTATTGACAAAGTACTAAAATAACAGTGGTGTCTTAACCCTCTTTTGAGAATTCTCCTAAATAGATTGGTGGTAGCATCATGGAGCGCTCTTAGTAAAGGTTTTGCTAACAGGGGCTAAAATGTTAGTAAAATTATATATACCTTGAGATTGAAGCAAAGAAACGAATTCACAAGCTTCATGTTTCTTGCAACATTACCCTCTTTTGCCTTCAACCTCTGGATGGATCTTCCTTTTCAACATTCTCCTCATCATCTAATAAACCAAAATATAAAAAGAAAAAAAAAACCCAATTTGTTTAATCAACTTACTAATTAAAGCTTTGTTTATGGTTTCATGGCCACTCACTTTGTGTAACATTCTGATAGGACCTGAACCTTCTTCTACTTGAGGAACCAGTTTCGTAGCCAAAAAAACGCCCTGCTTTGTTCCAACAATGGCTTTTTTGCCACAATTCAGTTCCATTTCAAGACCGCTCGGCGAGTCTGTGGAGAAGAGCTCTGCCAATGTGGTTCTTCTCTGATTCCCAGACTGGCACTTAATTTCACAAACTGGCATTGCCTCGTCCTTAAAACCGTGGTCCAAAGCACCGAACATCAGCCGATTCACTTTTTCATTACCATCATCAAAATGAACATCACCATCATCGTTATTGCCGACACCATCCTCGAAACATCGTGGTTCTTCCCCGTGCTCGTCATCGTTTTCGTAATCTTTTTGTCCACCTGATTCCAAAGGGTCGAAACCGAGGGTGCCAATTGTTAGAATGCCATCAAGCACATCAACCAGAGCTACTTGCTCGATTACAATGGCATCATCGGTATTCTTAACATTTGGAGCCTACCCATCTGCACAAAATACCAAAGTTCTCTCATGATCATCCAATGTGATAATGTAGAATTATTATGAAAATAAACAAGCATTAATATATAAATACTTGGACCGTTATTATATATATATAGGAATTGAACCTTTGAAGATGGTATGATTGAATCTCCTATGCACCCAGTTGAAGATCTATTATGTAAAATTTAACATTAAAAACACAAAAATTCAGAGGAAATATACTCATTAGAAAGGAAATAATTTATGGATATGTTGTAATTACCTTCATTTTTTTTCAGACAAGCTTTTGTTTGGTGAGAAAAATCAATGCAATGGGCAAAGTGTCAATAGAAAATGTAGTGAGTGAAGGGGGGACTGGCTGGGAATGTTTTGTAGAGGAAACTATAGTAAAAAAGCAAAGGGTCTAGTTCTTGTTCTTGTTGCTGCCTTGAAACCTATAAGGGTTCAATCTTTCATCTCCCACCATGGCCGACGCTTTGGATTCCTTTTAAACCATATCTGATTTCAAAGGGACATACATATGATATGCCTCTATCTAGCTACCTTGGTGGGTCACCTAAGGTCCCTCCGGTAAGGGTTTATCAGCAAAAAAGAGTACTTCTATTCACTTCATTTGAAAAAAGAATATAAATTAATTTGTTCTCGTTTTCAGGGGGAAAAGACTAATAATTTGAGCACTTTTTAATTTGTCTATGAATACATATATTCTCTCATTATTGTAGAGCAAACAACACAATCGTTTGCTTTATAATTATAGGTGGCCACAATACAAGTTTGAAGAAATAAGGACCATAAGTTCCTTAGAGCTTTTACTTTAAACACGTTACATATCTGTTATCTTTAGAGCACATGCATTCGAATCTTGAAGAAATAACCATATCCCTTTTGGCTCATATTTGCTTAGGGATTTTAGTAGGTTCCACTAATTCCACTAATTGGAAACATTGTGAGGTTTTTTTTTTGTCTATTTGGGTGTTGAGGGGAGGTTGGACTCGTTTGAAGAGAAGTCTGTAAAGTGTCGAGCCCAATATTAGACTTGAAGTGTCTGTATTCAGTTTGGATTTTGTATCGCAACTCCATCAAGAGTCTCGAAGGGTTCACAGACCCTTCTTACCCAAAAATGCCATATAAGGGCATGGTATATGTAATGACCTGATAGTCAGGGGTGTAATGACTCGATAGTCACGGGTGTCTAAAAGTGCATTTTCGAGACTCTGTTACCGTAAATTGGACTCGTAAATATTTAGCTAGTTGTGTGGTTAATTAGGTTTTTGTTAGGTGAATTTATATGAATTAAGAGAAATTAGGTATAAGGACTAAATTGCATAAATGGTGAAAGTTGAATTATAGATTAAATAAAAATTAAAGAGACTAAATAAGAATTATGCCATTGCTTATAAATGAGTCCGCATAAGATATTTATAAAAGTTAAAGTTAAAATATATATTATAATATTATATCTTAATTATTAACTATATATTATATTATATTATATTATATTATATTATATTATATTATATTATATTATATTATATTATATTATATTATATTATAATAAGTAAATATAATAAATAAAAGAAACAAAAAGAAATAGAAAGAAACATAATAGAAATTAAACAGGGAGAAAAAGAAAGAAAAGAAAAAAGGGAAAGAAAGAAAGGAGAAATTAGAGTTTCAAAGTTCAAAGCTTAATTGGTAAGTCAATTTAGTCCATTTCTTGTAATTTTTATGTTTTTAGAATCCTAGTATTAAATACTACTTAACCTATGTTGGAATTTTAGAAAATATTGAATTTTTAGATTTTGTTCATGTTGAATAATTTAAGTATTTGGGATTAAATTGATAGAATTTTAAGTTAGAAATGAAAAATGGATTGAATTGTAAAATAAATTATAAGTTTTGAGTATTAAGGACTAAATTGTAAAAATTTCAAAATTTATGGATTTGAGTGAAATTAGAGAGTTGAATTTAGTCTAAAGTGGAAATTGAATGAAAATAAGGAATTAGTTTTAAAGAAATAAAGTTAGTCTCAGTTTAGGGACTAAATTAGAATTTAGACAAAAGTTGAATAAAAATTGAAATATTCAATGTGAAATTGTATTGTATTGTATTGATGAATTTTAATTGTTTTAATTCCGTAGCTAATGTCGTACCGGAACCCTCAACTAAAAAGGGAAAAGATAAAGTCAACTAGGAATAACTCGAAATTTTACTTTTAAGCATTCGGATTATAGAAATATCACTGAGTTTATACTCAGTGTAAGGTTTGTTTTTCGTGCACAAGTTAGGTTAAAGTCAAATTGCCGATTCAGCATCCATAAATAATCCCGAACTCAAAACATGGTGATGTATATTTCTTTTTGTGTTGACATGTACCTAGGATGTCTTATGCTTGTCATTTTGGGAAGTGAATGTAAATAATGTTATCAGATGATATTGGTTACTTCTATACATGATTATACTTGTTAAGTGGAGGTTTAATATGGAATGTTTAATGTAACATCCCGTTTTTGGGTCAAATCAGAACAATAGTTTTGGGACCAAAAATTTGAAGTTGAAATGATTATTTTATTATTATTTTATTGTTTACAGCATGAATATATGATGGTATGAAATTTTCATAAAGAAATTTTATCGTTTAAATGCTTAATTAGGTAAAAAAACTAAATCGCATAAAGCATAAAAGTTGTGTTCTATAAGCTAAATGTGTCAAATAGCTATAGAATATTAAAGTAAAGGTCCTTATGTGATAATTAACCCAAATGTGAGTTAGTGGATGATATTTGGTTTGGCATTTGTGTAAATATGAATTTATTTTAATGGCAAATTAGTAAAATGTTAAGTAATGTTTAATTAAATAAAAAACCATTTTTATGCTATCATCTTTCTCCATAACTGAATATCAAAAGAAAAAGATGAGTTTGGGAGCTTTCAGCATTCATTTCATGCATGTTTCAATTGTAAGTCCATTTTGACTAGGTTTTTGATGATTTTTATGTTTTTGTGATCGTTGCAACTAGTACTAGCTAGCCCATGTCTTCGATTTTAAAACTGTTAAAGTATTTGAATGTTGCCATTGTTGAATGCATGAGCACTTTTTTAGTTGATGATGGAAAATAAATCATTGTTGTTAGATGTACAAGTTTTGTAAAGTGAATTTTGGTAAAAATGTCAATTTTGGATTAAATTGTGAAATATGAAAATTTAGTGGTTGAATTTTAAAATAGATGAAAATTTTGGGCTGATATGAGAATGGGTAATATTCGGCCAGCATGAATTTGTATTAAATTGAATGAATTGTGATTGTTTGTAACAAGGACTAAATTGTGATAAATGTGAAAGTCTAAGGGCTAAAGTGTAAATATGCCTAAATGTGTGTTCTGGACTAAATTGAGAGATTATGTGATTAAGTGAGTTGAATTTGTTATAATATAGATCAAGAAAAGAGGAACTCGGACTTAGATCGAGGCAAGAACAAAGTACTCGACTAATCGACTAGTTTCATCATTTTTACGTCCGAGGTAAGTTTGTATGTAATACGTACTATTTTATCAATTTTTTTATGTTTTGGAATGAATTAAAATGTGAATGTGAGGCTATAATAGCATTTGGTGATGATTCGAAAGTATATGGCACTAAGTATGCGAAGTTAAGATAGCTTCGACTGAATAAATGGCACTAAGTGTGCGATGCCGAGAGAGCTTCGGTTTAATGTGATGGCACTAAGTGTGCGGCATCGTTATAGATTCAGCTAATCATATGGCACTAAGTGTGCGAGATCTTTAAGCATTGAAAGGTTTCGAGATGATTTAATGTATTGAGCGAAGAGGTGAGAATGTGATAAATAAATACAAGATAGTACAGGTACGTACAAAAACTATGTGGTTGTTGATACTATGTGTATGAGGTTTGATGGAATATATATAAATGAGTAATGATCATATGAAATGAAATGGAAAGTTTGTGTATTGATATGAAAATTATCATGAAATGCTTATTGAATGTATTGTATATCCAATTGATAGATTAAGTTTAATTGTATATGAACTTACTAAGCTATAAAACTTACTTTGGCTTCCTATTTGTGCCTTGTAGTGAAATCAAGCTAGCTCGGATCCTGGGATCATCAGCGACTCAATCACACTATCGAATATTTTAGTTGGTACTTTTAAAGCTTTATATATATGGTATATGGCATGTATAGGCTAGTGTCAATAGGATACGTTTTGAGATATGAAATTAGCCATGTGAGTTGACTTGTAAATGATGTATAGGCTAGTTTTATTATGGATAGTTTTAAATTGTATATAAGTAGCCATGCGAAATGGCTTGAAAGTGAAGTTAATGATAATGTATAATTGATAATGTAATTAGATCAATTTGGGAAGTATGTTATGGTATATTTTGTGTGATGAATGGTGGCGATTTAGTTTGTGTGATAACAAGGTAGTTGATGGATGTGTTTTTGATTTGTAGTACACGTTCCTATAAGTTATGAGGTGATTATGTCTTTGCTTGGAAATTGGTCATTTTGGTACGTAGTTAATGGTGAATGATGATCATGTTTTGTGAAATACCTGTGGTCATAAGGATAATTATAAAGTGTCATGTTATTAGTATTATTTGGTCATGAGATGTTATAAAATTTGTGAGATTTAATGGTTATATTGGTATGACTTTTTTGGCTAATTTGATAGCCAAATAGGTGAGAAATGAATTGGTTATGTATATGTAATTTTGGCATATGCTCGGTATATGAAATGTAATGATATATGCTTGAATATATTTTAAGTATTTGAATAACATGAATTTGATGGTAATAAGGTTCGAACATTGTATTTATGAAGCACATGTAATGTATTATTGATGTATGATAGTTTGGTTCGAAAATTTGATTAGGTAAATGGTAATGAAATGGTTGAATTTCAAAGTATGATTTGAAAATGTGATTTAATTAGTAAAGCATGTTTGTTATCTACGTGTTTTAATTTTGTGCTTTATTGATATGGTTAAATATTGACGTAAGGTTCGATTATGTGAAATGATCAGTAAAGCATGATTGATTTTTGTTGGCTATGAGAATCTAATATGCGAATTTGATTTATGTGAATAGGAAAATTGTAGCTAATTGAGTTTGGTAAATTTTGTAAAGAAGTGGATATAACTTTGCGCATGAAATGTAATAAATGATTGTGCTGAGCTATGTTTTGTTAGGTAATGCCTCGTAACCTTAATTTGACGACGGATACGGGTTAGGAGTGTCATATTTAATTGGTATTAGAGCCAGGTTTAGTCGGTTCTAGGACTAACGTAGCACGTGTGAGTCTAGCTATACATGTCATATATATAAACTGCGATAGTGTGATGATTCATGACAATTAAAATGTGTTTTTGTGTAGTAAATGGATCCCGATCGAGCCGTAACTGATGATGTGGAAAGTAATGCATCCGCTCTCGTTCAAGGGGCAGCGTCAGCTAATTCTAGGCCGATTACGAGTAGCCACAAGGGAGAAGCTAAACAAGCCTTCTTCCAAATGATGAACGAATGGTTCACACAGTATATCCAGACAAATCCGGTTGCTCAACAACCTCCACCCCCGCAAATACCTAAGATGCCTCAAGTTGTTGACCCGATACGACTAAGTAAGCTTTCAGTCGATAAGATTTGTAAATACGAGGCAGAAGAGTTTAGGGCCACTATCGATGATGATGCAAAGAGAGCTGAATTTTTGCTTGAAAACACGATACGAGTATTTAATGAATTGTCTTGTACTCCGGATGAATGTATTAAATGTGTGGTTTCACTCTTGAGAGATGCTGCATATCAGTGGTGGAACATATTGATATCTGTGGTTCTGAGAGAACGGGTTACCTGGGAGTTCTTTCAGATAGAGTTCAAAAAGAAATATATTAGTCAGAGATTTATTGATGAAAAACGAAAAGAGTTTCTCGAGTTGAAATAGGGTCGTATGACTATGACGGAATATGAACGTAAGTTTGTGAGATTGAGTAAATACACACGAGAATACATTTCAACTGAAATTATTATATGTAAATGATTCATCGAAAGGTTGAATGAAGACATTAAGTTTGTGGCCGGAATTCTTGACTTGAATGAATTCGTTGTTTTAGTTGAAAGAGCTTGCAAAGCTAAGGAGCGTAACAAAGAAAAGAAGAAAACGGATTCAGAAGCTGGAGACGAGAGAAAAAGATCTATGAGTAAGCCTTATCAATCTTCGTCAAAGAAATTCAGATAATCACACAGTCACACAATACTCCTACCTTAAGGCTCAAGTTGGTGAATGTCGGGGCAAGTATAATAATAGAGTTTGTTATAAATGTGGTTCACAAGATCACTTCATTCAAGATTGCCCGGATTTAGCTGAGAAAGATAATATCCAGTGTACGAGGCCAAGTAACACGGCAGCTAGAGGTAGACCACCCAGAAACATAGGAATTATGAGTGGTAGCCAATGAGGGACAACAGATACAGCTGTGAGGTCTGAGGCCAGAGCACCTGCTCGAGCATTCGGTATTTGCGTTCACGAAGAAGCGTCGTCTCCAGACGTCATTATCGGTACTTTCACTCTCTATAATACTACTATAGTTGCATTGATCGATCCTGGATCAACTCATTCTTATATATGCATAAATTTAGTATCCAGTAAGACTTTTCCTGTAGAGTCTACTGAATTTGTGATTAGAGTATCAAATCCCTTAGGGAAGTGTGTTTTAGTAGATAAAGTGTGCAAGAACAGTCTGTTGATGATTCGAAATTTTTACTTTCCGGCTGATTTGATATTGTTACCATTTGATGAATTTGATATAATTCTGGGTATGGATTGGCTAATGTTGCATGATGCGATTGTGAATTGCAAATGAAAGACGATCAATTTGAAATGTCAGAATAATGAGATTATCCGGATTGAGTCAGATGATTTGAATGGGTTGTTGGCTGTGATGTTGTTGATGAAAGCTCAGAGTTATGTGAGAAAAGGCTATGAAACTTACTTTGCTTATGTTCTTGATACAAAAATAACTGAAAAGAAGATAAAATCTGTGCCAGTGGTGTGTGAGTATCATGATATATTTCCTGAAGAGCTACCGGGATTACCACCGATTCGAGAAGTTGAATTTGGTATTGAACTAGTGCCAAGAACTAATTCGATATCAATAGCTCCATATAGAATGGCTCCGACCGAGTTAAAAGAATTGAAATCTCAGTTGCAAGAGTTGGTCGATAGAGGATTTGTACGACAGAGTTTCTCTCCCTGGGGTGCTCCTATATTATTTGTGAAAAAGAAATATAGAACTATGAGAATGTGTATTGATTATAGACAACTCAATAAAGTGACAATCAAGAATAAATATCCTCTGCCACGAATAAACGATTTGTTTGATCAGCTGAAAGGGGATACAGTGATTTCTAAGATATATTTGAGATCGAATTATTATCAGCTGCGAGTTAAACACTCAGATGTGCCGAAAATTGCTTTTTGAATGAGGTACGGGCATTATGAGTTTCTAGTTATGCCTTTCGGACTAACGAATGCACTGCTATTTTTATGGACCTAATGAATCGGATCTTCAGACCGTATTTGGATAGATTTTTTGTTGTGTTTATAGATGACATCTTGATCTATTCCCGTGATGAATCTGAGCATGCTGAACATCTGAGAATACTGCTACAGACTTTGCGAGATAAATAGTTATTTGCAAAGCTCAGTAAATGTGAGTTCTGGTTACGAGAAGTTGGTTTTCTAGGGCATATTGTGTCAGCATCGGGTATTCGAGTAGATCCAAGTAAGATTTCGACAATATTGGATTGGAAGGCTCCGAAAAATATATACGAAGTCCGAAACTTTCTAGGGCTTGCCGGTTATTACAAACAATTCATAAAAGGTTTCTCCATGATTGCAACTCCGTTGACGAGGCTACTTCAGAAAGATGTTAAGTTCGAGTGCTCGGACAAGTGCCAGAAAAGTTTTGATCAGCTGAAAGTTTTTTTAACTAAAGCTCCAGTGTTAGTACAGCCAGAATCGTGTAAAGAATTCGCAATCTATAATGATGCATCGTTAAATGGTTTGGACTATGTTTTGATACAAGAAGGCAAAGTCATAGCTTATACCTCTAGACAATTAAAGCCAAATGAAAAGAATTATCCAACGCACGATTTGGAATTAGCAACTATCGCTTTCGCGTTGAAGGTTTGGCGTCACTATCTGTTCGGTGAAAAATGTGATGTTTATTCTGATCATAAGAGCTTAAAATATTTGATGACTCAGACAGATCTAAATCTACGACAGCAAAGATGGTTGGAATTGTTAAAAAATTACGAACTAGTGATTGACTGCCATCCGGGAAAGGTCAATGTTGTTGTTGATGCTTTAAGTCAGGAATCTTTGTTTGCTCTACTTGTAATGAATACTTAGTTGGCTCTATTTGATGACGGCTCGATTATAGCTAAGTTGAAAGCAAGACCGTTATTTATGCAGCAGATTTGCGAAGCTCAGAAAGTTGACAATGAATTGTTTACAAAACGGGCTCAATGTGATATGAATTCTAATTCAGACTTTCGAGTTGATACTAATGATTGTTTAAGATTCAGAGGCCAAATATGTGAACCGAGAAATTCATAGTTGGTTCAGATGATTTTAATTTAAGCTCATAGTAGTTGTTTTTCTGTTCATCCGGGAAGACGAAAATGTATAACGATCTGAAACAACTTTATTGGTGGTCTGGTATGAAACGTGACATCTCAGAGTTTGTCTCTAAATGTTTGATTTATTAGCAAGTTAAAGCTAAGCATCAAGCACCGTCTGGTTTATTGTAGCCGATTATGGTTCCCGAGTGGAAATGGGATAGAGTGACTATGGATTTTAAGTCAGGATCGCCCCTATCTCCAAGAAAGAAAATTGTGATCTGGGTTATAGTTGACAGATTGACGAAATCAGCTCATTTTATTCCTGTACGAATGGACTATTCGCTTGATAAGTTAGCTTAATTATATATTTCCGAGGTTGTGAGATTACAAGGAGTACCTATTTCTATTATTTCGGATAGAGATCCGAGATTCACATCGCGTTTCTAGAAGAAATTGCATGATGCACTGGGTACAAAGCTACACTTTAGTACTACTTTTCATCCACAGACGGATAGTCAGTCCGTACGAATTATTCAAATACTTGAGGATATTTTACGATGTTGAATTCTTGAGTTTGAAGGTACGTGGAAAAAGTATTTGTCGTTCATTGAATTTGCGTATAATAATAGTTTTCAATCGAGTATTAAAATGGTACCTTACGAAGCTTTGTACAGTCGCAAATGTCGAAGACCTTTGTATTGGACTGAGCTCAGTGAGAATAAGATTCTCGAGGTCGATTTGATTAAAGAAACTGAACAGAAAGTGAAAGTGATTCGTGATAGTCAGAAAGCAGCGACAGATAGTCAGAAATTGTATGCAGACTTGAAATGAAAAGATATTGAGTTTCAGGTTGGGGATCGAGTGTTTTTGAAAGTATCTCATTGGAAGAAAATACTTAGATTTGACAGAAAAGGCAAGTTAAGTCCGAGATTCATCAGGCCATATGAAATTATCAAGCGTATCGAGCTGGTTGCTTATAGATTGCTGTTGTCGCCTGAATTAGAAAAGATTCATAATGTATTTCATGTATCGATGCTTCGACGACATCGATCCGATCCCTCACATCTGATTTCCCAGTCTGAGATTGAGTTTCAGTCTGATATGACTAGGGGTGTTCAGTCGGTTAACCGACCCGAAATAACATTAACCAAATTAACCAACCTTTCAAAAATTTTAACCGTTAACTGAACTGAATTTTTTTCAAAAAAATTAACCGAACCGAAATTTTTTCGGTTAATTCGGTCGCTTAACTGAATTAACCGAAAATTATATGTTTTTTTTATTTTTGGTTAAAAATTAACCGAATTACTCGAATTGAATCACTACATAATTAAAAACATTACGTAAGTCTTTGAATTTTATTTTTATTTATTAAATTATTTGTTTAGACTTTTGGACTTTAGTTTTAGTTTTAGTTTTAGAATTTTATTTTTATTTATTAAATTATTTGTAATTTTTATGATTGGGTTGGGTTGGGTAATTGGGTTGGGTTGGATACTTGGGTTTGGATTGGGTTTAGGTGAATAGTGGGCCTATTTATATATTATAATTTTATTTATTAATTTTTTTGGTTAAACCGAAAAAATTCGGTTAACCGACCGGATTCAAACCGAATTAACCGTTAACTGAAAAATCGAAAATAATTAACCGACCCCCGACCGAAAAATTCAGTTAACCGATCGATTAATTGAATTCGGTTGGTTAACCGAATATTTTTTTATTTTATCCAAAATTTTCACACCCCAAGATATAACATACACAGAAGAACCAATCCGAGTTTTAGATCACGAGGTTAAGGAACTGAGAAATAAGAAAATTTCATTAGTGAAAGTCTTATGGCATCGACACGGGGTTGAAGAAGCTATGTGGAAGCCCAAGGATTCTATGAGAGAGAACTATTCAAACCTATTCATTGGTAAGATTTTTGGGAATGAAAATCCCTAAAGGGGGGAGAGTTGTAACCTCCCGTTTTTGGGTCAAATCGGAACAGTGGTTTTGGGACTACAAATCTGAAGTTGAAATGATTATTTTATTATTATTTTATTGTTTGCAGCATGAATATATGATGGTGTGAAATTTTCGTAAAGAAATTTTATCGTTTAAATGCTTAATTCGGTAAAAAAAGACTAAATCGTGTAAAGCGTAAAAGTTGTGTTCTATAAGCTAAAGGTGTCAAATAGCTATAGAATATTAAAGTAAAGGTCCTTAAGTGATAATTAGCCCAAATGTGAGCTAGTGGATGATATTTGGTTTGGCATTTGTGTAAATATGAATTTATTTTAATGGCAAATTAGTAAAATGTTAAATAATGTTTAATTAAATAAAAACACCATTTTTATGCTATCATCTTTCTCCATAACCGAATATCGAAAGAAAAAGATGAGTTTGGGAGCTTTGAGCATTCGGTTCATGCATGTTTCAATTGTAAGTCCATTTTGACTAGGTTTTTAATGATTTTTATGTTTTTGTGATCGTTGTAACTAGTACTAGTTAGCCCATCTCTTCGATTTCAAAACTGTTAAAGTATTTGAATGTTGTCATTGTTGAATGCATGAGCATTTTGTTAGTTGATGATGGAAAATAAATCATTGTTGTTAGATGTACAAGTTTTGTAAAGTGAATTTTGGTAAAAATGTCAATTTTGGATTAAATTGTGAAATATGAAAATTTAGGGTTGAATTTTAAAATAGATGAAAATTTTGGGCTGATATGAGAATGGGTAATATTCGGCCAGCATGAATTTGTACTAAATTGAATGAATTGTGATTGTTTGTAACAAGGACTAAATTGTGATAAATGTGAAAGTCTAAGGGCTAAAGTGTAAATATGCCCAAATGTGTGTTCTGGACTAAATAGAGAGATTATGTGATTAAATGAGTTGAATTTGTTATAATATAGATCAAGAAAAGAGGAACTCGGACTTAGATCGAGGCAAGAACAAAGTACTCGACTAATCGACTAGTTTCGTTGTTTTTACGTCCGAGGTAAGTTCGTATGTAATACGTACTATTTTATCAATTTTTTTATGTTTTGGAATGAATTAAAATGTGAATGTGAGGCTATAATAGCATTCGGTTTAATGGAATATATATAAATGAGTAATGATCATATGAAATGAAATGGAAAGTTTGTGTATTGATATGCAAATTATCATGAAATGCTTATTGAATGTATTGTTTATCCAATTGATAGATTAATTTTAACTGTATACGAACTTACTAAGCTATAAAACTTACTTTGGCTTCCTATTTGTGCCTTGTAGTGAAATCAAGCTAGCTCGGATCCAGGGATCGTCAGTGACTTAATCACACTGTCGAATATTTTAGTTGGTACTTTTGAAGCTTTGTATATATGGTATATGGCATGTATAGGCTAGTGTCAATAGGATATGTTTTGAGATATGAAATTAGCCATGTGAGTTGACTTGTAAATGATGTATAGGCTAGTTTTATTATGGATAGTTTTAAATTGTATATAAGTAGCCATGCCAAATGGCTTGAAAGTGAAGTTAATGATGATGTATTAGATCAATTTGGGAAGTATGTTATGGTATATTTTGTGTGATGAATGGTGGCAATTCAGTTTGTGTGATAACAAGGTAGTTGATGGATGTGTTTTTGATTTGTAGTACACGTTCCTATAAGTTATGAGGTGATTATGTCTTTGCTTGGGAATTGGTCATTTTGGTACGTAGTTAATGGTGAATGATGATCATGTTTTGCGAAATACCTGTGGTCATAAGGATAATTATAAATTGTATTGTTAATAGTATTATTTGGTCATGAGATGTTATAAAATTTGTGAGATTTAATGGTTATATTGGTATGAATTTTGTGGCTAATTTGATAGCCAAATAGGTGAGAAATGAATTGGTTGTGTATATGTATTTTTGGCATATGTTTGGTATATGAAATGTAATGATATATGCTTGAATATATTTTAAGTATTTGAATGACATGAATTTGATGGTAATAAGGTTCGAACATTGGATTTATGAAGCACATGTAATGTATTATTGATGTATGATAGTTTGGCTCGAAAATTTGTTTAGGTAAATGGTAATGAAATGGTTGACTTTCGAAGCATGATTTGAAAATGTGATTTAATTAGTAAAGCATGTTTGTTTAAATTAGCTACGTGTTTTAATTTTGTGTTTTATTGATCTGGTTAAATATTGATGTAAGGTTCAATTATGTGAAATGATTAGTAAAGCATGATTGATTTTTGTTGGCTGTGAGAATCTAATATGTGAATTTGGTTTATGTGAATAGGAGAATTGTAGCTAATTGAGTTTGGTAAATTTTGTAAAGAAGTGGATATAACTTTGTACATGAAATGTAATAAATGATTGTGCTGAGCTATGTTTTGTTAGGTAATTCCTCGTAACCCTAATTCGGCGACGGATATGGGTTAGGGGTGTCACATTTAAGTTGATGCATAAGTGAGAGTGATATAGGCAAATTTGGGTTGAAATTGGTATGAATTTAGAATTGGCTTATGGTGTTTTATTTTATTGTTTTGATAATATATGTGAAGTACCTATGAGGGTAAATTGGTTAGGAAACTAGGATGATTGTTTTGACATGTTTTAAAGGTATTAAATCGTGTTTTAAAGTGATTGAACTATTGGTTTTTGAGTTGCTTAATGTTCAAGGTTGTCGGAAAGGGTAAACTTGATGTTTAAGGTTCATTTTGAGTCCACACGGCCAAACACACTGGCGTGTGACTAGACCGTGTGAGACACACGGCTAATATATGGGCGTGTGTCCCCTGCACCTAGGAAAATTTTTAAAATTTTGCAAAAAATTCCTAGAGTCCTCGATTTAGTCCTTATTTGTTTCTAACAGATATTTTGAGCCTCGAGGGCTCATAAAAGGGACAATATGATTAAATTATGATGTGTATGCTAGATGATTATATAATGTTCATATTTGATCTGAAAAGTCTTGTAATGCTTCGTAACCCTGTTTCGGCGACAGATAATGGTTAGGGGGTGTTACAAGGGTTGTCGAAAAGTACATTCCCGAGACTCCTTTCCCGTAAATCAGACTCGTAAAATTTTATTAAAAATATTTACGAAGCTATTTGTGTAGTTAATTAGGTTTTGGTTAAGTGAGATTGCATATAGGGTGAAAGTTGAAGTATAGATTAAACAAAAATTAAAGGGACTAAAGAAGCAATTATGCCATTGTTATTTAATGAGACGGCATAAGGTAAGATATTTATAAATTTAATATATATTATAGTAAAAAAGTTTACTTAATATTTAAGTATATATATTATAATAAATAAACTAATGTATAATAAAATAAAATAAGTAAATGAATAAAAAAAGAATAAAAAGCCAAAGCCAAACGAAAACAAAATGAAAGAGGAAAAAGAAAAAAAGAAAGAAAGACACAAGGCTTAGGGACTTCTAGGGTTCAAAGCTCAATTGGTTAGTCAATTTAGTCATTTTACTTGTAATTTTTATGTTTTTGAAATCACGGTGTTAAGTACTACTCGACCCGTGTCGAAATTTTAGCAATTATTGAGTTTTAAAATGTTGTTAATATTGAATAATTTTAGTATTAGGGATTAAATTGATATATTTTTAAACTAGAAATGAAAAAGGATTAAATTGTAGAATAAATTATAAATTTTTAGTAGGGACTAAATTGAAAAAAAATTAAAACTTAGGGATTTAAGAGAAAATAGGGCGTTAAATTTAGTTTAAAGTGAAATTTATATAAAAATATAGGATTAATTGTAAAGAAATAAAGTTAATCTCGATTTAGGGACTAAATTGGAAATTAGGCAAATATTGAGTCAAAATTGAAATATTCAATATGAAATTGAATTGTGTTGTATTGATGAATTTTAATTGTTTTAATTTCATAGCTAACGTCGTACCTGAATCCTCAACTAAAAAGGAGAAAGATAAAGTCGACGTGGAGTAGCTCGGAATTCATGGTTTGTATTTCTATAATCTAAATTTAGTTGTTAATTATTGTAATTCAATTTAATGCATATGGTAAGTGTTGATGTGAATAATTGATATTTGATAATTGATTGAAATGGATTGAATTGGTAGATGCATATTGAATATATTGATTATTGAATTGAAATGAATATATGTGTTAATGTGAAATTTGGATATTGGATATTGTTGTATTTGAAAAGAGAATTGGAACCTTATTAACTGTATCGGGCTGAGTCGGATATATATGTCATGCCATAGAATTGGAAGAGTTTAGGAATTTCTTCGACTTCGAGTCGATGAGGCATTGGGTGCCAATTTACTTCGGTTTAACTGATGAGAGATCGGGTGTCAAATTTATATAGCGCTGGGGGCAGTTATTACTTCGGATTTATCTGATGAGGCACTGGGTGTCAAACTAGTGTGTTGGTTGTGTAACAACCCGTTTTCAGTGAAATTAGAATAATGGTTTCGGGACCACAAATCTGAAGTTGGAAGAAAATTTATTTTAATATTATTTTACGGTCTACAGTATGATAGAAATATCATATGAAAATTTCATTAAGAAATTTTACCGTTTACATGCCTAGCTTTATAAAAAGGACCAAATTGCATAAAGTGCAAAAGTTGAATTCTAGTAGCTAGAGGTATTAAATAGCTATGGAATTTAAAATTTGAGGTCCTTATATGGCAACTAGACCATTTAGAAGAGTTAGTAGATAAGAATGAATATTCATCATTGGAAATTGAAGAAATATTAAGGTTAATTTTGGAAAGATGATAAAATAATGATGATAAATGAAATAAATAATTAAATTAATATCATTTTCATCATCTTTCCTAAAAAAAATGGAAACCCTAGCCGTGGAAGTTGAGTTCTAGCAAACTTATGTGGCTTAATTAGGTATGTATTCTTGTCTCATTTTTAATGATTTTTATGTTTCTGATATCATAATAGCTTAATCTAGCTATCTCAGGGATTAATTTGCAAAACTGTTAAAGTATTAGGGTTTTTCCATGGATGAGTATAGTTGAATTTTGAAGTTTTATGGTAGAAAATGATTAGATAAACAACTTTTGTAAAGAGAATTTTAATGAAATTATGATTTAGGGACTAATTTGAAAAGATGAAAAATTTATGGAAAAATTCTAAATTTTGTAAAATACATGGGCTAGTATTGATATGTATGAAAATCGGTTAGGTTTGTAATAAGAATTAAATTGTATGAATTTCATTTTCCGATCCTAGGGACAAAATTGTAATTAATTAAAAGTATAAGGGCAAAATAGTAATTTTGTCGAAGATGTTTGTTGGATTGAATTGAATATAAATTGTATTAAATTGAGCTAAATTCATTTGTATAGATCCAGATAGACCTAGTGCGGAATTGAATCGAGGAAAAGAAAAAGTATCGGATTAGTAGCTTACAAATCTGCGTATACTTGTCAAGGTAAGTTCGTGTAACTAAATTGTTTATTTGTATGATTTGAATTGAATATTGTTGTGTGTGTGATTTTTATAAAATGTCATGTATATTATTGATCACATATCTGACATGTCATTAAGGTTCTTGGATTGGTTGTGGTCCTGCATGTGTTGCGGACACACCATAGTTCTTATGAGCATATCGATATTTGGCTCTCACGAGCTTCCCAATTAATGGCTCTCTTGAGCTTCCCGATAATTGGCTCGTATGAGCTTTCCAATTTATGGCTCTTATGAGCTTCTCGATATACAACTTGATTGAGCTTCCCGTTATACAGCTCACATGAGCTTCCTGTTACATGGCTTGAAAGAGCTTCATGTTTACATGCTTGTATGAGCATACCTGTATATGAATTGACGGATTACAGATTTGTACACCTCGTGTGTACTACTCGTGTATCCAACGATGTTTTAAGTGGTTCAGCAGGCTAAGTTCTAATATGAGACATTATGAGTTCAAAACGAACTATTACCAGTATATACTTAGAAGTACATGGAAATGATATTACATGATATATTGAAACATGAGAGGGATGATACATGTATGTGAAACTTTCCTAGTGATTATGTACATCCAAGTTTATTGGTTATTGAAAGTGTTATATGGCTAACATGTTGAGGATATGTGTTTAGGCTTTTGGTCAAAATAATTTGGATAAGTTTTGTATGCTTACCTTAAATGCAATTGAATGGTAAGTTAATTTCTATGTTATATGAACTTACTAAGCTTAAATGTTTACTCTGTTTTTTTTAAATTCGACTGGATTAAAACAAGAAATGAAAACACAAAAAACGTCCAATTTGGGCTAAACCCAAGCAGTTGAATCCTAAATAAAACAACAAAAAACGAGCTTTCATCAGTTTAGCCCACAAAAGTAAAAATAAAATTCAAAAAAACTCCAACCAAAAATTATCCAGTTGTCTGCAATAAATGTTCTATCGTTTCCTCTGCCCAAGACCACTGAACAGTAAAAGCAAATCCCCTCAAATCTTTTGCCTTTCTGATTACTTTTACTAAACTGCAACTCTTCTTTCATTTCAATCGACACCCACTCTTGTCAAAATCAAAATCTTATCTCCTTTCCCTTTTCTCCGAATAGCCCAGACGAGTTGATTCCTGATCCTCGCATAACGCTCATAAGGTATCTCCTTCCAAGTATAGTTCCTCTCCCTTCTTGAGTGTTTCTTTTGCTATTCTGTGTGCTTCAATATTTCTAGTCCTTGGTATGAAGAAGAAACTGATTTTTTGAAAGAAACCTTTTAGTCCTTAAATATCACTGATGATTGCTCCTATTTCTGATCTGTCGCGATTTTCACTTTGGCATTTAGTTGTAACTATTTTTGAATCTCCTAGTATATCCACATTAAGATATCCCAGTTGAATCCTTAACATTGTTGCTTGATATCTTGCATATGCTTCCGCCGCAAATAGAGATGCAACATTTTCATGAAGGATTGACTTTGCAGCCACTATTTTACCCTCCTACTCCTTGACAACTAGGCTTGACGCAGATCTGTTATGCTTTGAGTCAAAAGCCGCATCGAAGAAGATGGTTGTATTCTCTCTTTGTAGCCTTTGACTAGACTTTGTACTGGTTACTAAGGTGAGTTCCCTTTCTCTAATACCTTCCAGCTCAAGAATATAGCTTTTTATTTGCTTGGATATGTCCCAACTGGTACTGATTTTACTTTCATAAAGAAATTTATTTCTGCTTGTCAGATTATCCATAGCCCATAGCAGAATCCTCGATACTGTTCATTTGTTCCTTCGCTGAAAACCCAGGTAAGCCAACTCCAGAGATCGAAATTATTGTTATTAAATACCCATGAAAAATTCAACTGACTCCATACTTCTTTCGCTATAGGACACCTTTGAAAGACATGGTTGCTATCTTCTGCTTCTTGTCCACACTTCAAGCATCGATCCTCAGTCATTACTCTTCTTAGTTTTAGATTGGAGAAAGTTGGAATATAGTTCCACGCAATTTTCCATACTGTAATCTTAATTTTTGAAGGCAGATCTAGATTCCATAATTTCCTGAAAAAATTATTTGTATGGGTCTATAAATAATAATTAAAATCTGTAGTAGACTTCTGTAATAGTTTATAGGCGCTCCTTACTGAAAAGACTCCAGTCGCCTCCCCTCTCCAAACTTGAATGTCTTCTTGGCTTGACTTTGAAAGCGGAATCTGCATTATCTTCTTCGTAATATCCGTATTAAAGGTACGGACAATCAACTCTCTATTCTATGTTCTGTTTTCTTTATTGATTAAGTCGGACACTAACCTTAATTCCTCATTGCTGTTATTGTTCTATACCTTGTCTTCTGTTACTCCCGGTATCCAGTGGTCATTCTAGATTGATATACTGTCTCCTACTCCAACCCTCCAGCAAAAGCCATCCAACAAAAGTTTTTTTGTTGACCAAATACTCCTCCAGGTGAGTAAAGGTAGGTTACCCAAAGAAGCATTTAAGAAGTTCGTTCTAGGAAAATATTTAGCTTTTAAAACTTGGGCTAACAAAGAACTCAGATAATTAATAAGGCGCCAACCCTGTTTAGCTAATAGTGCAACATTAAACTTATTTAAACTTCTAAAACCTAAACCACCCGAATCTTTTGGTAAGCAAACATCTTTCCACGCACACCAATGGATCCCCTTTTTTCTTTTATTTTTCTGCCACCAAAAGTTTGCAATAATTCCCTCTAACTCCATACATAAAGATTTAGGAAGTAAAAAACAAGACATTGCATAGGTTGGTATAGATTGTAAAACGGCTTTGATGAAAATTTCCTTACCTCTTTGAGAAAGATATTTGATGCTCCAATTATCAATTCGTTGTTTGAACCTATCTTTCAAAATCTGAAATGCCGCCTTTTTGTTTCTCCCTACCAAATTTGGTAGCCCTAAATATCTTTCCATTTCATCTGACCTTCACACTCTAAGAACTCAAGTAATTGTTCGTCTTTCTTCTTGTTGTGAATTATTGCTGAAAAAAATTGTGGATTTAGAAAAATTAACTTTTTGGCCTGAACAAGCTTCATAATTGTGCAGAATCAGTTTTAAAAAAGTTGAACTCCTCTCTGTAGCTTCCCCGAACAGCATATAATCGTCTGCAAAAAGTAAATGTGAAACCTGTGGCCCACTTCTGCTTGCCTTAACACCTCTTACTCTATTCTCCAGCATACCTAGCTTCATAAGACTAGAAAGACCTTCTCCACAAAATAAAAATAGAAACGGGCTCAGTGGGTCCCCCTATCGTAGTCCTCTCGTAGGGTAGAAAGATTCTCCATTGTATCCGTTAAGAACAACTGAATAAGAGACTGTAGTTACACATCTTAACAGTAAAGTCACCCACTCTGAGTCAAAACCCATTTTCTTCATTACCTCCTGCACAAAACTCCATTCTACCCTATCGTATGCTTTGCTCATGTCCAGTTTGACCGCCATAAATCTAGTCTTCCCTGCTCTCTTCTTTTTTAGTGTATGGAGAAGTTCATAGGCCAGCAACACATTATCTGATATCAATCTCCCTGGCACAAAAGCACTTTGTGCAGGATTACTGCATTTGTCCAAGATTTTCCGAAGACGATTCGCAATAACTTTAGCCATTAATTTGTATAGAACATTACACAAACTAATGGATCTGAAATGTGATATATCCACAGGATTTGAAATTTTTGGGATTAAAACGATATTTGTTTTATTAATTTGATCAATCTCCATTCCTCCATTCAGACGATTGAGACAAAAGATAGCTACTTCTTCTCCAATAATCCCCCAACATTTTTGATAAAATAACACTAGAAATCCATCTTCCCCAGGTGCCTTAGTGGGCCCTAATTCTGACAAAGCCTGCTGAATTTCTTCCTTCATGTATCTCTCCTTAAGCATTGCATTATCTTCTTCCAATATACATTGAGAAACTCCCGACAAAACGTACTCAAAATTTGCCTTCCTGCCTGCGGAGAAAAGTTTTTGGAAATACATTCTGGCAATCATTTCCATTTCTTGTAATTTGTCCGTTTCTCTCCCATTATCATCCTGCATTTTACGAATCATATTTCTCTGTCTCTTCTGTGTGGCTTGTTTGTGGAAGAACGTTGTGTTTTTATCCCCTAATCTTAACCAGTTGACCCTTGCTCTTTGTTCCCAATACCGCTCATCCTTTTCAATCTCCAAATTCAATCGGATTTTGGTATCGATCAAATCTGTCAAATTTTCTTCATCTCTTTCATCTTCTAGTAATGTGGCCAATTTTGAAAATAACGACTTTTTTCTTCCTTCTCTAGAACTTCGAATTTGTCTTGACCATTGTTCCAGCCCCCTTTTCATACTATTTAGCTTGCATAAGAAATCACCCTCAGATTGTTCCCAGATGTTTTTGACCTCATTAAAAAACGAATCCTCTAATACCCGCCATGCTTCAAACTTGAATTCTTTTTGTGTTCGCTCTCTGCTTTCCTTTTTGGTATGAACCAATAAGGGACAATGATTAGAAAACGTATGTGGAAGATGCTGAATCTGGAATTTTGGAAAAATTCGTAACCATTCTTCAGTTGCAACCGCTCTATCTAACCGCTCTTAGATATTATTTTCAGGAAAATTTCCCCGTTCCCATGTAAACCAGTTTCCATAAAACCCAATATCAGATAAATTGCATTCCTCCAATGTCCCTATTTTGAATGTCCACATGGCCTGAGACACGGGCATATCTCTTGACTATGTAAGACATACGGTTTGGCCACACAGACATTACACTTTGGGTCGTTTAAGACCTAAGTATAATGTTTTTTGAAAAATTCTTTTAGTACCCGATTTAGTCCCGACTTATTTCTAATGTGTATTTTGGGCCTCAAGGGCTCACATAAGGGACATTATACTTGATTTTGATTGGTTTTTGATATGAATGCCATATGATAAGAAATATCTATTTATTTGTTCTGTAAATTTCGGTAATGCTTTATAACCCTGTTTTGGCGACGGATACGGGTTAGGGGTGTTACAGGTTGGATCCTTACATCCGTTAGAGTCTGAGTCATGTTAATAGGGGTAATTAAATAAAATGGTACTATGATTGATAATGGATGATATTGTAAATGAATTATGTATTCATGAATTTGATATTATTATTGTTTCAAATGATATGTGGATCAAATTGCGAAAAGCTATTATATAGCAAATGATGAAAATTGAATAAGAATATGGTATAAAATGATGTATTTATGTTTTGAGTATTAAATGGTTAATGTTATTGTATAAATAAATATGGTTTTAAATATTCAATTATGTCTATTATATTGATTTATCTATAATTATTCGAATTATAGAAATACTGTAACAGCTCGTTTTTAATGAAATCGGAACATTGGTTTCGAGACCACAAATCCGAGTCTGAAAAAAAATTATTTTAATATTATTGCATATTCTGTGAAGAAAATTTTACCGAGTACATGTTTAATTGATAAAAATGTTTAATTGATAAGTATCAAATAGCTATGGAATTCAAAATTGGAGGTCATTATATGACAAATAGACCATTAAGAGGAGTTAGCATATAAGTATGATGATTCATCCATGGAAAATTAAATAAAAAAAGGACTAAATTGGAAATATGAAATAATAAAAGATGATATTTTAATTAAATAATAAATATTATCATTTTATATCATCTTTCCTAAATAAAAACATGAAAACCCTAGTTTAGAAGAGCTTGAAGGTAGCAAACTTATGTGGTTTAATTGGGTAAGTATTCTTGTCCCGTTTTTAATGATTTTTATGTTTTTGAGATCGTAATACATTAATCTAGATATCTCGGGGATTAATTTGCAAAGTTATCAAAATACTAGAGTTTTTCCATGGATGAGTATGTATGAATTATTTAATTTTATGGTATAAAATGAAAGGTTGGTGATAGATAAACAACTTTTGTAAAGGAAATTTTGATGAAATTATGATTTAGAGACTAAATTGAAAAGATGTAAAATTCATGGAAATTTTTTGAATTTTGTGAAATATATGGGTTGCTATTTTTACATGTAAAAATCGGCTAGGCTTGAAATAAGTATTAAATTGCATGAATTTCATTTTCCGAGCCTAGAGAAGAAATCGTAATTAAATAAAAGTATAAGGACAAAATGGTAATTTTTCAAAAGATGTGAATGGAATTGAATTGAATATGAATTGATGTTAAATTCATTCGTATAGATCCGGATAGACCAACTATTGAGTTAAATCGAGGAAAAGAAAAAGTGTCGGATTAGTAGATAACAAATTAACGTACAATTGCCAAGGTAAGTTCCTGTAACTTAATTGTGTATATTTATTTGTTTAAATTGAATGATGTATATGTGAATTGTATAAATGTCATACATATAAAATTGATCACATATCCGACAATGCCCGATTAATATTAAATCTCGTTTGGATAAATGAGATTTGATGGATACAGGGTTCCCGAATTGGTCATGGTCCTGTATATGTTGCGAACACACCACAGCTCGAAAGAGCATCTCGTTATTAGCTCTCTTGAACATCCCGATATATGGCCTTCTATAGCTTTCTATTATATGGTTCTTGCAAGCTTCCTGTTAATAGCTATTCGGAGCATCCCAATTGGTTGTGATCCTACATGTGTTGCGGACACACCCCAGCTCTTATGAGCATCTCGATATATGGGTCTTCGGAGCTTCCCGATTAGAGGCTTTTTCATTAGTTTCCCGATTAATGGCTCTCCGGAGCTTCCCGATATTAGCTCGCTTGAATCTTCTCGTTATTGGCTCATATGAGCTTCCCATTAATAGCTCTTTGGAGCTTCCCATTAATAGCTCTCTGGAGCTTCCCGTTACATGGCTCGAGAGAGAGAGCTTCCCATTTAAGTGTTCATAAGAACATTCCCGAATATGAATTGACAGATTTCATATTGTACGCATTGTGTGTACTACCCGTGTATCCATCGATATTTTAAATGATTCAACGGGCACAGTTCTGACATGGAATATTATGAATCTAAGATGAATTGTTATGAGTATATACTTGAAACACAAGGATATGAGTTGTACATGTTTCATGAATACTTGATGTGAAAAGTATAAGTATATGGAAATTGATTATTGATGAGCTCATATATGTTTCTTGATATTAATGTGAATTACATGACTAACATGCTTGATGAGGATATGTGTTTAGGCAATTGGCCAAATTGCTTTGGATGTATTTTATATGCTTACCTTAAATGTAAACGAATGGTAAGTTAATTTCCCGTTATACGAACATACTAAGCTTTAAAGCTTACTCTGTTTATTTTCCCTGTTTTATAATATTCGGAAGGTCGTAAAGGTTGGAAGCTGGTCAGAGCTATATCATACTATCCTTCAGCTCAATTCGGTATATGTAACGAACTAAATTTTGGTTATAATGGCATGTATAGGTTGAATTGGGCCATTGATGGCATATATGTGTTTTGGTTGTAACTAGCCATTAGAATGGCTTGTGTTGGATATGTTTTGGTGAGTATATAAAAGTCTAAATATATGTGTAATTTATGTGTGTTTGAAATAAATAAGTGATGGAAATCATATAGATATATATATTGATGAATGGTTAAAAAGGCATAGTTAGTATAAAGATGTTTTATAAGTATTAAGTTAATTTGAGAAAAATAAAGACTTGGTAATATGTATTGATATGTAATGCATGATACTTGGTAATGGCTGGATTTGGATGTATTGAATTGGCTTGTGAATGTGTTGAAGTGTGAATGTCGATGGAATACAAATTGGGTGAGAAATAAGGCTTGGAAATGGCCTTATTTTATCCACACGGACAGAGACACGGGCGTGTGTCTCAGCCGTGTGTGACACATAGCCTAGCACATGGGCATGTGTTTTGGCCGTATGTCCCCTACATTTTTAAAATTTTAAAACAGAATACTTAGAATTGATCACACAGCCTAGCACACGGGCATGTAGCTTGGCTGTGTGACCCCTGTACCTATTTAATGCAAGTTATCATGGTCACACGGCCTAGCACTTGGGTGTGTGACTTGGTCGTGTGACCTAAGTCAGAGAGTTACACGGGTACAGACACGAGCTGGACATGGCTGTGTGTCTCTATTTCGAATACCCACACGGTCTGAGACAAGGGCATGTCTCTTGGCCGTGTGAGCCACACGACTTGACCACACGGGCGTGTATCCCCTGCATATTGGAGAAATTTTGATATTTTGCGAAAATTTTTCTGAGTACCCGGTTTAGTCCCGACTTGTTTTTAATGTATGTTTTGGGCCTTAAGGGCTCATTTAAGGGACATTACGATTGAATTTGATTAGTTTCTGATTTAAATGCTTATTGATATGAAATGTTTGTTATAAGATCTGTAAACTTTGATAATGTTTTGTAACCCTGTTCCGATGATGTATACGGGTTAGGGGTGTTACAAATACCACTGAGTTTTATTCAGTGTACAGTTTTGTTTTCCGTGCGCAGGTTAGGTACTTAACTTTTGATCGCCCATTCAGCATCCAACAACGATCCCGAACTCAAATGTGGTGATGCCTATCTTTTGTGTCGGCATGTACCTAAGGTGTCTAAATAATAGTTATTTTGTGGATTGAATGTAAATGAGATTATAAGTTTAATATTGGTTGGTTTTATACATATAAATATGTGTTTGTTTTTGAAGCCATATTATGGCATGGTAAATTGAACTAAATCTAGATAGGTGTATATGAATTTAATTCTATGTTTAAGTGCTCGTGAACTAGGCAAATTGATTTGGATTTGGCATGTTTATAATTTGGATTAAAATGATGCTTTAATGACTTATTTTGATGATATGAAATGTTTGAGAATTCTGCCTGTTTGATCAATAAACTTTAATAATGCTTCGAAACCCTATTCTGGCGACGGATATGGGTTAGGGGTGTTACAGTATAAATATCACCAAGAGCAAATTGTGAATTTCTTTGGTGGGTGAAGGCGCTCCTACTCCGTGAAACCCTCAAGGCTCTCCACGAATTCGCAAAACAAAACTCGAGAATAAAACCAAGCATAGACACCTTAAGCATAATATCGAACCAATTAAGGGGTTTGCTAACCTTCAACAAACAATATTTTGGAGACTTCTCCTTGAATGAGTACAACCTCCCTTTAGTATAAGGATATTAGTCCTCTCCTAAAACCTTAAAAAAACTATTGCATTGGGATAATTCAAGTGCAATTTCCACATATGAATTGAAGAAACCAAAATCCTTACTTGCTTGTCTTAAAATTTACCTAAACATCTCAAATATGAATAATGAACAGTCTGCCTCTTTAAATTTATCTTGCATATCTCGAATATAGATAGTTTATTATATAGTTATTATGTACACTAACAAAAATTGTACCTATTTTGTATGTGTTTTTCATTTAATGATTGGTTCATGAACTATTATTGATTTCTTCTTAACATCCTCATCGAGTTGAACCCTTCCTCCTTTAACAATATCTTTGCTAAGGTTTAAATGTGTTTTTTTTTTCTTAAGGACAATGTGTTTTATTACAACACTCAATACTTGTTAGTATAAATAATAATTACTATTTAGGGTTTTTTTTTTTTGAATTCTGCTTTCAAATTTTCCTCGAAATTATATTTAAAAAAGAGATTAGTGAAATTTTTTCCAAAATAATAAAGAAAAAGGCAGGCCATGAAACTGATGGATTAACACGAAGGAAAGCTTACGTTTCCAAATTTCAACCACAAAAAGAAGATTCATAATATCTTATCATCCCCATCTCTTTCTCCTACAAACGTCACAAACCCTAATTCTCTCTCTATCCATGGACCCTCTATCAAGCTCTGTTTCTTCACGCCTCAAGCCCGCGAACTTCAACTCAACACCTCGCCAATTGCACCCCTTAAAACCACTCAACAGACCGCGTTACCTCCCTCCACCGTCACCCCAACGTCCCCTGCTCTTCTCCACCACCAAACCAACCACCATCTCCACCTCTTTCACCCACAAAAACCTCACCGCTCTTCCTATCTTCCCCAACCCCACCTCACTTCTCCCTTCATCATCCCTTCATGTCCATCGAACCCCTGCCACCGGCTACGCCGCAGCTCTATTAGACACAGCTCAATCCACCGGTTCACTTCACGAAGTCCGACGAGACGTACGAAAGCTCTCGAGACTACTCCAAAACAGTCAAATTCAAGCTTTGTTGAATGACCCGTTTTTGGGTGATCAAGAGAAGGGAAAAGCAATGAAGGAATTGGCTAAAAAAGGGAAGTTTAACAAGCATCTTTTTAACTTGTTAAAGATGATGGTTGAGAAGAACAAGTTGGGGATTGTAAGTGAAGTGTTGGAAGAGTTCGAGAGGGTTTACGATGAGTTGATTGGAACTAAACAGGTTTGGGTTTCGTCGGAGAAGATGATTGGGGAAGACATGTTGTTTAAAATTGCTATGAAGGTTCAAAAGCTTAGTGGTGCTGTTAAAGTTAAGGTCAAGAACTTGGTTATTGATAAGCTACCCAAAATACCAGACTTTGGCTTGCTCTATACTTAATATGCAATGATTGGTATCTTTGTTTCAACACTCTTTTTTCTTTTTTAGCTTACTTTTGTATTATAATAAATATGCAATCAGAAATGAAATGAAGATTATATTACGTGACATGATTTGACAGAAAACATGTAGTTTTTCTTTCACCATTTAAATGATTATAGACAAGAAATTAATGTTTTTTCTAAGTGTATGTCTGGTTTTCTTAGCTAGTATTTCTTTTTTTAGTATCAACATAAAAAGTCAGTATGAAGGAGATGAGCCCAAGGCTTATCCCACAGGCCACAACACTTCCCAAAACCTTGCAGCTAAAGGAGGGGAGAGAGAATTAAGGTCTAGAGAAGCAACCCTTGCAGCTAGCCTGAGAAATAGTGCGTCCACAAAAACTTGTTGGAGTCATAACGACACCTAGAAGATCTCCAAACAGTAGAGGAGCAAAGGCTGAGTCACAACTTTGACAGACCAACTACGAAAGCCACCAGGCAAGGCCTAGTGCAATTACACCAGTCGCCATCGAACACCATCACCGGCAGAACTCCAAAGACAACACCGAGGTCCCAACAATAAAAGCAGGGTCTTTGAAAAACGAGGGGAAAAGAGAAGAAAAGAAAAACCTTAAGGCAGCTCGACAAAAGAAAAGAAATACCATCTTGTGCTTGTTACTCGATTTTCTTTATTACATTTGATACATTACTTATCAAATTAAAGTTTGTGAAATTATGATTTTAGTTAAAGTTTGCGTATTGTATTTTATTTTATATCGCATGATTTTTAATTTAATATCTAAACTATATTTCGATGATAAAGAGATAATTGTGAAGATTATTAGAATTTATTTTATATACATTTTTTCTATTTTTTATTTAAGATTTTTAACTCTTATTATAATACACTTATTATAATACTCTTATTATTATACATTGAGTAACCTAAACAAATTATTGCCACTAAACAATAGCTTGTTTACTAAAAGGATATTCTTTTCGATCAACAAAACAACTACATGTATAACAAAGAATGCATGATGAAACAATTTTTATGAAATCACCCAGCTGAAATATGTCATGAACCAGCTGAAACAATCCCTAGCTTCCACTCTTAAAAATGGCCTGCAACAACACCAAACTCAGCTTCTCATCATTCAATTCCTCCGATTCCCAAACATTCCATATGCCCACAACCTTTTCGATCTCCTTCCAAACAAAACTGTCTTCCTCTACAACAAGCTCATCCAAGCTTACTCCTCAGTTAACCAATCCCATCAATGCCTCACTCTCTACTCCCAAATGTGCTTCAACAACTGTTCCCCCAACCAGCATTCTTTCATCTTCCTTTTCCCTGCCTGTGCTTCACTTTCCTCCCTTTCCCATGGCCAAATCCTTCATACCCATCTTCTCAAATCTGGGTTTGGTCTTGATTGTTATGCTTTAACCGCTTTGCTCGATATGTATGCAAAACTTCGTGTGTTAAAGTTTGCTCGGCAAGTGTTTGATGAAATGCGTGTCAGAAATGTGCCTACTTGGAACGCTTTGATTTCTGGGTATTCTAGGTGTGGGGATATGAAGGAAGCTTTGGAATTGTTTAAACCAATGCCTCAGAAGAATGTGGTTTCTTGGACATCGATGATATCGGGTTACTCGCAGAACGGGCAGTTTTCGAGTGCGTTAGATATGTTTTTAAGGATGGAGAAAGAGAGTAGAGTTAAACCGAATCGAGTGACCATTGCTAGTGTGCTTCCTGCTTGTGCAAATCTTGGAGCATTGGAGATTGGAGAAAGGATTGAAGCTTATGCAAGAGAGAATGGTTTGTTTGAGGATTTGTATGTTAGCAATACTATCCTCGAAATGCATGCGAGGTGCGGTAAAATCGAAGTGGCGAAAAGGGTGTTTGATGAGATCGGGAAGAGGAGAAATTCGTGCTCTTGGAATTCAATGATCATGGCTTTAGCCCTTCATGGAAAATCGATCGAAGCTCTCGAGCATTACGAACAAATGCTGGTTAGCATTTCGTTGTACTCCGGATACATTTGCATTCCTATTTCAGTTTCATCTTTTTATGTTTTATTTCATTGATTGTAACAGCATGAAGGAACTGCACCGGACAATGTCACATTCGTGGGAGTTCTCTTAGCATGCACGCATGGAGGATTGGTTACAAAAGGACGAGAACTTTTCGAATCAATGGCAAAAAACTACAACATCAATCCTAAATTGGAGCATTATGGATGCATGGTAGACCTCCTAGGTCGAGCTGGAGCATTGCAAGAAGCTTACGATCTTATAAAAACCATGCCTATGAAGCCCGATGCTGTGGTTTGGGGAGCTCTTTTAGGAGCTTGCAGCTTTCATAAAAATGTCAAACTCGCAGAAAAAGCGGCTCAGCCTCTCTTTCGGCTCGAACCATGGAATGCAGGAAACTGCGTTATTCTTTCTAATATATATGCATCGAGGGGGCAGTGGGACGGTGTTGCAAAGCTAAGGAAGATGATGAAAGGTGGCCAAATTACAAAGGCAGCTGGATATAGCTTCATTGAAGAGGGAGGTGAAATGCATAAGTTTCTCGTGGAGGATAAATCGCATCCGAGATGTGATGAAATATACGAAACCTTACATCGGATCTCGATAGTGATGAAGCTACAAAACAAATTAATTGACTTTCGGTCCGAGCTTACAGTTTGAACTATACAGTAAAAGGCCACAAAGGGTTATTCCATTAATCGAACAATAAAGATGCGTCCGCAATTACAAAGTCATGTAGGCTGGCTGGGTAATATAAGCCAAATCGAACCTCGTTTCTGCTATCTAGGTTGGCCAATCTATTTGCCGATCTAGGTACAAAAGCAAAGTCCAAATAGTCAAAGTATCGAGCAAAAGAACGAGCCTCGGAAATTAAATAGCACCCTTGTCGCTCGACCGCCCATCACCATGCCGTCTGCATCTCTAGCCATGACTCCCAAGCCTGCGGCTTGCTCATCCACATCCATAGCAGCACCGGCATTTACCATAACTTAGCGCTCCGATGGTGGGTACCATCTTACCTTCCACAATTGCCTAGGTGGAATTGAGTAGGTTGGGCTGATTTCAATTCAGATCAATATGTGTTAGGTAAATTTAGGTTCTAAATTTTATTTTATTTTTTTGTATAATTTCGGGTTTGAATCATTTAATGTTTGATTTAGTTCATGTCATTCAGGTTAGTTGGTCGGGTTATTTTGGCCCAATCATTTCAAGTTGCTTAATTTCGGTTTGGAGCTTGAGTTCGGGTTAATTGTTCAAAATATTATAGATTTTGCTCATTCTGAATTTTGGTTATTTTGACTCGAATCATTTTCAAGTTTGAAGTTTAAGTTGTTTACTTCTTATAATCAAATCAAATTGAATTAATTTAAATTCGGGTTAACCAGATTATATTTTCAAACAAGAGAATTGTACTCAATATTATCATTAAAACATCATGAAATAATACAAAAGCAACATATAAAAGAGAATGATTAATTACTATATTATTTTTCAATAATTTATCAAAATTAATATATTAAATGTCGAATAATAAATAAATAATCTTTTGTTTAGGGTAGTTTGTTAAGCATTTATATGGGCCAAGTAATTTCCTTATGGCCCAATAGGTTCTTTATTTATAGGCCTGAAAACCAGCCTACTTTTTAGGCCTTCCATAGGCCCATTGAAACTTGACCATGGAAACGTCAACCCTAAATTTACCTTTTTTTAGGGCTTGGTTAAAATATGCTTAAAGTCCCTATATTTTCTTACATTTAAAATGTATTCTATCTATTTTAATTATTATAAATCTAATCCTTTAATTTTTGTATTTCAAAATTCCAACAGCAATTGTTAACATCTTAAAATTTCTCTTAAATTTACTAGTGTGATATTTTAAAATAAAAAAGTAAGACATATTGCGATAAAAGTATCGTGGAACCACTATACTAGGAGTTAGATTGCATTTTGCCCCTCTTTACTCAAGAAATGAACAAATTAATCTGTATAGATTGGATCAAAGAGCAAACCGATCTTTTCCATTAAAAATCTCATCCATTTCTTATGTTAAAAATTGGGTTAGCTAACGAAATAACTAAACAGTTATACATAGGTGTCACGTGTACATCATGCTGACGTACATAGAGCAGTTTTTAATACTAAGGGAATGGTATTTTTAATAGAAGGACCCAATTTGGTCATTGAACTAACATACAGGGAATGATTTGTCAATTTTTTTAGTAGTGGGGTAAAATACAATCTGACTCCTATTACGAGAGCATCAATGGTAAATGAGTAGTCAGGGGGTTGGCAGGGCCCGGCCCCCCTAAAATGAAAAAATTTTCATTTAGGCTTTTTAATTTTTTTTAAATTTTAAATTAGTAAAAGTAAAAGTAAAACTACACTTTGGTCTCCCTAAAAATGATAAAAATTTGATTTAATCCTTTAAAAATTAAAAAGATATAGCTATTCAAATGGTGAAATTGCATATTGTAAAAATTAAAATTTAAAAGAAACAATAGATTAGATTCCAAATGTACTTACTTGTAAAACATTTTAACCTTAGGGCATATATGTGTAATTTACACTATTAATTTCCTTTGTCCCTTTCATTACCCACAAATTCCAAACACGCTTTCTCTCTATTTAGGGTTTTCGGTTAGGGCTTAATGACATTTATCGCTTCATCACAAGGTACTCTCCATACCCTTTTTTTCCCCTTCCCGTTATCTTGTCTTGTCTGTTTGGTTCCTGAGAAAACGAAAGAAAACGCAACGGTCTGTTTTTAAAGACAAAACAGTAGTGGTAATTTGATTTCCCCCCCTCCCCCCCTCTTAATTCTTGCTTTAGGTATCTGTTAAAGGATAAAGGTGCGATTCTTTTGGTGAAAAAAACAATGAGGCCTGTGTTTGTGGGGAACTTCGAGTACGAGACTCGGCAATCAGAGCTGGAGCGTTTGTTTTCAAAATACGGGAGGATCGAACGGGTTGATATGAAATCTGGTAATATATATGAAAACAATGAATGTTACCCTGTTTTTGGGATTATGATTTTAATGTTATTAGCTAAATGAATATAATATTGCTTTTATTTTAGATTGTGGGTTAACTGGGTTTAAGCCTTTCTGAATCTAAAATGCTTTCTTTTTTTGGTTTGGTTCATTGTCGCCTTTATATATTTTGTTGATAGTTGGCTGATCATAACACATTTATTACATTGCTTCTTATGTTAACTATGTATATACTTGTACATGTATGCGTGTATATACATAACCGTTCTGTATTATTTGGAAATGATGGAGTTGCTCCAGTGGAGTTTCTCTTATAATGAAACCCGGTGGAGCGATTTGTCGAGTAAGAATCCGGCATATATCCTTACACAAGGATGCGTTATGCACTTACCTTGCTTTGGGATTGAATGTCATGTCAGCATCTAGAGGGGGTCTGTAAATGTGATCACAGCAGGTTTTCAATTTTATTGGAGCAAACCTCCGGTTTAAGTCTTTGTTTTGACGCAGGAACTTATACTAACGGAAAACGAGCTTCTATCGGGGCTCGCCATCTTTCTGCAAAAAAAACTTCTATTGCAATGGAAATATTCATGCCTTCCTGTTCTCCTGCCACTCACACAGATGGCATCATCCTGCATTTTCTTCACTCGATCATGTTACTTCTCACACTTCCTCACTGGCTGGTGGGGGACCTTATCAAATTATCATGCCATGCTCTTCCATTTCTGAACTTCCTGCTGTCTGAATGGCCAACCATGCTTTGCAAATGATGTCTCAGACCTGAATAACTTGGAATTTTAACCTTTAATATGTCACCATCTTGATTTAAGTTCATCATGCAACGCTTCTACATCCTTATGTGCATCAGCCCCTTCCTTCACATGTATGCAGGTTTCGTATATTTTTCTTAGTTCTTGAAGGGATAAAGAAATTCTGTGATTTAGTTAATGTACCACTAATTGTGCAGGTATAGGATGATTATACAACCTGTCACTTTTGCCACTAATTATAAGTTTATGTTGCAGGATTTGCCTTTGTTTATTACGAGGATGAACGTGATGCTGAAGATGCTATTCGTGAACTTGATAATATTCCTTTTGGTTATGACCGACGGCGACTGTCTGTGGAGTGGGCTAAGGTGTGTTATTGTTCTTTCTGCTGTTGCTTGTTTGGAGTTTTAACGGGAATGAAAGCGGTAATTTCTGATTTTTAATATTTGTCAGGGTGAACGTGGTCGACGTGTTGATGGTTCTAGGTCAGTGACAAATCATAGACCCACCAAAACCTTGTTTGTTATCAACTTTGATCCAATCCGTACTAGGGAACGAGATATTCTAAGGCACTTTGAGCCATATGGGAAGGTTCTTCATGTTCGCATTAGGCGAAACTTTGCGTTTGTTCAGTTTGCAACACAAGACGATGCTACCAAAGCTCTCGAGGCTACACAAAGGAGGTAGAAATAATTAAATATACCTTTTCCTTTTTACTCGTCTTTGTGGTCATTGCCATTGCTCCTAAAGTACTACATATGCCTTTACAGCAAGTTACTAGACAGAGTCGTGTCTGTTGAATATGCTTTAAGGGATGATGATGAGAGGGATAACAGATCTGATAGTCCTAAAAGAGGAGGTTACGATAGACGTGGAGATAGTCCATATGGGAGGTCCCGAAGTCCTGTGTACCATAGGCGACAAAGTCCTGATTATGGTAGAGCTCGTAGTCCTGTTTATGAACGCTATAATGGTCCTGTTTATGACAGACGCAAAAGTCCTGATTACGGGAGGCATAGGAGTCCTGAATATGGCAGATACCGCAGGTAATGATTAAGGCCGTTTATTTTTCATTTCTTGTTCTTTTACATAATGTTTTGAAAGATTGTTTTTTTTTTCGTTGAATCTACAGCCGATCACCTGTTCGAAGGTCCCGAACATAGAAGGGCATCAGATTAACGGTGAAAAGTATTTCATAGCTCTATGCTTAGCTTTCTATGTATTTTGGTATGTACTTTAAGAACCTATTGTTCATGTTAATATATGTACTTGGCTTGGATTAAAATGATGCTTTGTCCATTAATTAACAAATCAACTTGTAGTACAATAACATAAACTAAATCCATACAAACACACACCATTAAAATACCAAAAGAAGGAGAAGATCAAGCTGAGGTTTTTTTCCTTAACTCTTGATCAATCGCTTTCTCCAGCCACGTCTCGGCATCTTCCATCATTCCGGGGCTAAGCCTAACCATAAGGATACAGAACTCGGTCTGGTTCAATGCGCCATCTCCATCAAGATCACCTTCTTTAACCATATCCCAAGCTTCTTCTTCGCTCATCCCTTCCATACCTAAAAGTGCAGAGTTCTTCTTCAAACTCTCGGCTGTTATCAACCCTCGATCTTCATCTGCTAGTAGACGAAACCCACCGCATAACTCGGAAACAAACGCTTCCACGTCAAGCTTTTCGGCCATCACAGGTAACAAATCTTCATACTCGTTCTTCGTCGTTGTTCTTCCCTTGTTTTCCATTTATTGCTGAAATGGTTACACCAACATGAATTGGGGGGGGGGGTTATAAGGGTTTCACCATTGATAATGATGATGCGACACTGGACCTCATTTTGTCCTCAAACGATTTCAATAATTAAAAAAAAAAGCCTCTTTAAGATCCATTTCATGATGGGTAAAACATGTTTTCTGCCTTTATTTTTAGCCCTAAATTAATGGGATTTTATTTATTTATTTGATTTCACCATCAAAAATCAAGAGATGAGTTTCTAGGAAGGTGCGTATGTGGGGATAATGGTGCGATGTAATCCATATTGACGTAAGGAATTTGTCCTATGGTAGGCTTTCTAGGAAGCTCCTATCAATGATATTTCCATACAAAAACCAACCTATAAGTCAACTTTGCAAGACGACGGTAATCCTTTAAATGGACTTCAACTCGGAATACTCAAACTTACCTTCACCTTGTAACAATTAGAGGTCCCATTTCATCGTTACATGTTTCACATACATCATTTTGTCCTTCCGATCCAACATTGCTTCATATTTATGGTGTTAGGTGAGAAGTAATATTTTGTGGAAATAATTGTCATCTACATCACATTCAAGACATATTTATTGCTTATTCAAAGCTTTTTCCACATTTGAGTAAAAATATTCAAGCTTGTGCCTTGTATATTTTCTAATTGTGTAATATATTATATCAGGATATAAAACTTAAAATTTATAATAATATATGATATTATAGTGTAAGAATTAAAAATGTTATCTATATATAAAATTTTAATTAATCAAAACAGTATCTAAAATTTAAAATAATATAATATTCTTTTAAAAAATATGAACGGACTTGAATTAATTATCTACAAATATAAATTTATTTGGGCAAATTTTGAAGCCCATAATTTAAGTTGGGTTGGACTTGGACAAAGATAAAGTGTCAATACAATGCTTAAACTCAACTTAAACTTGATCTGGTCCATGAACACTTCTAATACAAAGACAAGTACAAATTATAAATACAAATATATGTTCGACCAACTATAATATAAAAATCCACAATAAATAAATAAAAACCGAACAAAACCCACACAAAGTACATTTACATGGTACGAGAGAAACCCAATCATCACAGATATAGATAAAAAGACTAAAATCTGAGCCTTCAAAATACGAGTCCCAGTTGTAATTTGTTTTCTGGGGTTCTGTCCACAAAGCCCAGTCTTGTTGGTCTCTCAAGGTCAGTTAGGCATCCACCTGCAATGGATTATTAATTTGGTAAGGTTAGCCACTATAATATTTATTCATACCATGCAATATTAAGGGGTATATTTTTTTTTATTTTTGGATTTATGAAAATCCATTTTTTAAAAGTTTTATCTCTTCTAATAATATTTTTAAAGAATACAAATTCAAATTTCTTTTTTTTAGAGTACAACAATGTGTTTCGATTACACTTAACGACCAACACTTATTGATATGTTATTTTCATGATTTTCAAAATTGGATTGAATCAAGAATCGGCCTGATAGATTTTAAATAATTAGTTGAGCTGCTGATAGGTGAGAATTGGTTTTAGACTGTGAGAAAGAGATTGGATGAAATAATAAAAAATTAATTAAATTGATTTTTGTTATGAATATCTTATTAAGTGGATATCCATCAAGATCAAGGTAATTGTTGATGTACTTTAAATTCTAATAGTTATTAGAAGTAGATCTCTACTTCATTTATAAATAGAGACTTTCGAGAAGTTTTGTAAATATTACAATTGATCAATAAAATATGCTCTCTTTTGCTCTCTCATTTTCTTTGTTCTTTACTTTTTTTCTATTTATTTTATAACAATTTTTATATTTTAGGCTAAATTTTTTTCCCAAAATAAAAAAAATTTAAAACCCAATTTATTTATTTTCTTTACAAACTAGTCCACTTTTTTTAAAAACCTAAACCCATGTTAAGGTGATGCCTTAGCCCAAAATAAAAAACAAAATGAATTAAGGAAGAAATTAAATCTAAATTTTTAAATTTTAATGTTACAATAATTAATATTTAACTTTAGATAATGTAATTGTTCATTGAATTTTAGTTTTACTGGTATAAATATTGTTCCTAATACAAAAGAACATGGGTTCGAGTATACTGAAGCGCATTATCCTTCTATTTATGAGTTGGGAAAGAGTTTTTGCAATTTCTTTTAAAACAAAATTCTTGATTTTTTAAAATTTTTTTAAATAGTGAATCGATTAGTTCGGTGATTAAATCGGTTGAGTTGATAATTAGTGATTTAATAAATTCGATTACCAATTTGATTTTAATTTTCTTTTAAAAGAGAAATTTATTAATTTATTCAATGAATGAGACTCATACAATTCGGGGAGGGGAATAACAAACACATAACGCGTTGAAGAAAAAACTTCATCAACATAACAAAAACTTTAACTGCAACATCAATAAAACATTATGACATGTAGATAATTATAAACTTTGATTAATTTTTTCCAGTATAATTTCCTTTTAATAATCAAGTGTTTTTTTTATCCAAATTCCCTTTTTCTTAATAATCTTAAACCCTAAACTATTATCAAATAACAATATCATTAAGTTGATCTGTTTTTTCCTAATAAAATTACATAAAAAATATATTTCCATGTAGGATTTTTCACAGATTTCTTTTATTTATAAGAATCTAGTTAGGCACTGATATAGAGAGAAGGGTTAAACCGATTAACTTACGAATCCCTCGAAACCAATTTTCTATATTTTTAAATTAGTTTGTTTAATTAAAGCATTGGTCCGGTTTGATGATTTGTCTGGTTCCATACACTTTGGTTTAATACCTTTTAAGAAATGCTTTTTTCTTAAATATATATAAAAATGTTACATTGCGCCATGAGGTGGTGTCGTGGTGTAGTTGGTTATCACGTCAGTCTAACACACTGAAGGTCTCCGGTTCGAGTCTGGGCGACGCCATTTTCTTATCCCTTTTTTTATTGTTTATTATTTTTCCATTTTTGAATTAAAAAATAAAAAAAATCCGACAGGAAAGGTAAGGAGGAGCATGGTGGATCCGAAAACCACATGATCGTTAACCCAACATCCCTCATATCATCTTCTTCATCTCCTTTATCTCCCCTTAACCGCTTCTCAATCCCTTTAATTTAAACCCCAAATTCTCAAAAAAATGGATCCGAACCGACAAACAGTATTACCCAGAACCAAACGGAAACCCGACATAACCACCGTCCTTCGTAAATCATGGTACCATTTAAGGTTGTCGGTGCGTCACCCATCTCGGGTTCCAACATGGGATGCCATCGTTTTAACAGCTGCCAGTCCCGAACAAGCTCAACTCTACGATTGGCAACTCAGACGGGCTAAGCGAATGGGTCGGATTGCTCCTTCTACTATTACCCTCGCCGTACCCGACCCAGAAGGTCAACGGATCGGATCCGGTGCTGCCACACTCAATGCTATTCACGCCCTCACTAAACATACAGAGCTAGTCGTTAACGGAGGAGATGGTGCTGTTGGTTTAATGGGTAAAAAGCATATTTTATTACTTCATGCTGGTGGGGATTCTAAAAGGGTTCCATGGGCTAATCCGATGGGTAAAGTCTTTTTACCACTCCCTTTTTTAGCTGCCGATAACCCTGACGGTCCGGTACCGTTGTTATTCGATCATATTCTTGCAATTGCTTCTTGTGCTCGACAAGCTTTCAAAAATGAAGGTAAAATGAATTTAGTTCATTGTGAAACGATGGAAAGTTCTTGCTGTTAAGTGTTAACTTCTGTTTTTAGTTAATATGACACATGGATATGCGGGTATGAACTCGAATCTTGGAAAAACTTCGAAAATCCGATGATATTCGGACCCACACTCGTATCTGACACTTACAAGTAGGTTACTGGGTTTAAGTCGACACATGGATATGCAGATATGGCTTTGAAACATGAAAAAATGTAGAAATGTAGAAAAAATGATGATATTCAGACCCATACTCATATCTGACGGTTACAAGTAGGTTACTAGGTTTAATATAACATCGATATGCGGATATGACCTCGAAACATGAAAAATGTAGAAAATCCGACTACATTCAGACACATACTTGTATCGGACACTTACAAGTAGGTTAATTTTGTGTAGGTGGAATATTTACTATGACTGGTGATGTACTTCCATGTTTTGATGCCTCTACTTTGATTCTTCCACCCGATTCGTCGACCATTATTACCGTGCCTATAACGCTCGATATAGCTGCTAACCATGGTGTCATTGTGGCGTTAAAATCCGAGATTTTTGATGAAAGTTACACGGTTAGTTTAGTGGATAATTTACTTCAGAAACCTAGTGTAGATGAGCTTGTTAAGAATCAGGCGATCCTGGATGACGGTAGAGCATTGCTAGATACTGGGATTATAGCTGTTAGAGGCAATGCATGGGTGGAGCTTGTTAAGCTTGCTTGTTCTTGTCAACCGTTGATTTCCGAGCTTTTGAAAAGCAAAAAAGAGGCAAGTAACTGAACCCAAACTTTCAGCTGTGTCTCAGTATTGTAATTCTAACTGTTTCGAGTTTTTTATTGTTATTCAGATGAGTTTGTATGAAGATCTTGTGGCAGCTTGGGTACCTACGAAGCATGATTGGTTACAACATCGCCCTTTGGGTGAAGCATTGGTCAACAAATTGGGAAAACAAAGGATGTTCAGCTACTGTGCTTGTATGTTGGACGATAAACAGTCTTTAAAACATCAAAAACCTTGCTTTAGTTCTCAATTTCTCGTTATTGATTGCCATTTTCCATTGCAGATGATTTTTTGTTTTTACATTTTGGAACTTCGAGCGAAGTTTTGGATCACCTTAGTGCATCTGATTCAGCGCTTGTAGGCCGAAGACACTTATGTTCTATTCCAGCAACCACTGTTTCTGACATTGCAGCATCTTCCGTTGTTCTGTCTTGTAAAATTGCTGATGGTGTCTCGATTGGTGAAGATTCTCTAATATACGACTCGAACATATCAAGTGGAATCCAGATTGGTTCCCAGTCTATAGTTGTTGGTATGAATGTTCCAAAGGACAATGATAATATGGCAGGTAATTCCATAAAGTTCATGCTTCCAGACCGCCATTGTCTTTGGGAAGTTCCTTTGGTAGGATGTACTGAAAGAGTGATTGTATTTTGTGGTATCCATGATAACCCGAAAAACCCTCTTAAAAAGGATGGAACCTTTTGTGGGAAACCTTGGGAGAAGGTCATGCACGATTTAGGTATCGAGGAAAACAATCTATGGAGCTCCAGTAGCAGTCAAGAAAAGTGCTTGTGGAATGCAAAATTATTTCCCATTCTTTCGTACTTTGAGATGCTTCGAGTGGGAATGTGGTTGATGGGTTTGAGTGATGGAAAAAACCTACACTATCTTCCCTTGTGGAGAAACTCACCTCGAGTCAGTCTCGAGGAGTTGCATAGATCGATTGACTTCTCAAAAATGTGCACTGGATCCAGTAATCATCAAGCGGATCTCGCAGCTGGAATTGCTAAGGCTTGCATTAACTACGGCATGCTTGGGCGCGATTTATCTCAGTTGTGTGAAGAAATTTTACAAAAAGAGACTTCTGGTGTCGAAATATGTAAGGACTTCCTAGCCCTTTGTCCCAAACTTATCGAGCAAAATTCTAAGATTCTTCCCAAAAGCCGAGCATATCAGGTGCAAGTTGATCTTCTTCGAGCATGCGGAGAGGAAACAAAAGCTTATCAGTTAGAACATGAAGTATGGGCTTCAGTTGCTGATGAAACTGCATTAGCCGTTAGATATGGTTTTGGAGGTAAAATCAACTGAATTTGCTTTAAATATCTTTCAGGAAAGGTTAAATTGCTCGTATCTTTGTAAATCGGCTTTTTCTATGTACTGCCCTTTCTGTATTTCTCGATTTCACATCTATTTCCATTGATCTTTCACCTTGGTTCAGAACATCTCTTGGAGTCCTCTGGCAGCAAGTCTACTCTGGCCTTCAGGAACAATAACCATGTTAGCTCCATGGACAAGCCTTTTTGTCCAAAAACAGTGAAAGTCGAGCTACCGGTTCGAGTAGACTTTGTTGGCGGCTGGAGCGATACACCTCCGTGGAGCTTAGAACGTGCTGGTTGTGTTCTTAATATGGCAGTGAGCTTGGAAGGTTCTCTTCCGATTGGCACTATAGTAGAGACGACAAATTCAAATGGAGTCTTGATTATCGATGATTCTGGAAAAGAGCTACATATTAAAGAGCTTACTTCAATCGCTCCTCCCTTTGATGGTGATGATCCTTTTAGGCTTGTGAAATCTGCACTGCTGGTAACCGGAAGTATTCATGAAAACATTCTAGTATCAAATGGCTTGCGAATAAGGACATGGGCTAACGTACCTCGGGGCAGTGGGTTAGGAACTTCTAGCATCTTAGCTGCTGCCGTTGTGAAAGGACTTCTACAGATCATTGACGGTGATGACGGCAACGAAAATGTTGCCAGGCTTGTTTTGGTACTAGAGCAGCTCATGGGAACAGGCGGTGGTTGGCAGGATCAGATCGGAGGTTTATATCCCGGAATCAAATATACAAGAAGTTACCCTGGAATACCATTGCGTCTCCAAGTCTTCCCTCTTGTGGCATCTTCTCAATTGATTTCAAAATTGCAGGAACGGTTGCTTGTCGTATTTACCGGTCAAGTAAGTAATCAAGTCTTTCATACATGCGTACATCTCCGTATTCTAATTGTTATTCTATTACGACCCTGCAGGTTCGACTAGCACATCAAGTCCTACAAAAGGTAGTCCTCCGGTATCTCCGACGAGACAACCTTCTCGTATCCAGCATCAAACGACTCACTGAATTAGCTAAGATCGGTAGGGAAGCTTTGATGAACTGTGACGTCGATAAACTAGGGGAAATCATGTTGGAGGCTTGGAGGTTGCATCAAGAACTCGATCCATACTGCAGCAACGAATATGTCGATAAACTGTTTGCATTTGCCGACCCGTACTGCTCTGGCTACAAGCTTGTGGGAGCAGGTGGTGGGGGCTTTGCCTTATTACTCGCCAAAAATGCCACATGCGCCAAAGAATTAAGAAGCATGTTAGGGAAAAACCCAGAATTTGATTCAGTAATCTACAATTGGACCATCTATTAATATTTTTTTAGTATTTTTCATATCTGTTTTACGATCTATTTTTTTGGGTTGTTGGTGCCCTCTATCTAATAATTAATTTAATTAATAGACGATATATTGTATTGTATTGTATTGTATTGTAAAATACAATTCTTCTACAACATTTGTGAAATGAATCATCTTCTTTTATTATTATTATTATTATTATTAGCATGTGTGGGTTTTGGTTCCGCGGATCAGTTTAAGTTTAGATTATTTCGGTTCTTAATCTGTTTGTATTAGTTTAATTTTACTTTATAGTTACTCGATGATTATACTGTATTTGTACTTGAAAATTCCATTAAAAAAAGTAAAATTTTTTATTTTAATATTTGTAATTTTTTCAATCTATAAATTTTATTTCAACCAAAATCATATTTAATTATTTTAGCCGCAATCCAAAATATAATAATTAATAAAAAAAAAAAGGGGCTACACTTTGTTTGCAATAAAGTAATGGCATGAAATGAGTTTTTGGGAAGGATGGATTAGATGATGTCTCTAATCAATAAAACAACAAACTTCTCTCTTCTTTGATTTTAATCATACAAGTAATTTTTGAAAATTCATAATTATTAATTTAGACAATTTGTGCTTTGTTTAAATAAATAAAACGAAATTAATTGAGTAATATGATATTTACGGGGAGGAATGTTTTCAAGTTTTTAATTGTTGGAGAGTAAATCGTCTATTTGTTGAATAAGAAATTAATAAATATTTGAATCAAATAAATCCAAAAATTAACAGAAATAAAGTTGGTGCGCACGTTAACATAAAAAGAAAGTTTCCAAAATGAGGGAAAAATGGGAAAACGGTGGCGTATGGGTAAAGCAAAAGAGTTTATTTTGTAATAATGAGTTTACAGGCTTTTAGATAATTAATCAAAAGAAATTGAGAACTTCATCTTCATCTTCATCGTAGAACGCCTAGTGTTTGAATTTATATAAATTCAATCAAATACAAAAACTGGGTCGTTTTAGAAGAAGGGTCTCGTCTCTGATTTTGGCGGGTTAAATTGAAAAACATAAATGGCGAATCTATATGTGAAGGCGGTACCACCGGCTGATCTGAACCGGAACACCGAGTGGTTCATGTACCCAGGTGTATGGACTACTTATATTCTATTCCTCTTTTTCTCTTGGCTCCTTGTTCTTTCCATCTTTGGTTGTTCTCCTGGCATGGCTTGGACCATCGTTAATCTCGCTCACTTCCTTGTACGTTTCCTTTTCTCTTTTAATTGTCTCTTGGTATTGAATGTTGAATTGGGTCCCTTGTTTTGCCTGCAAATTACCCCTTTTTTTGTGTGAATTTGCTCTGTATTGGTTGGTTTTGATTAATTTTCCTTTTGGGTCTTTTATGATTTGTTGATTAATGTTGTTGAGCTGTGGGGGATTTATTGTATGCCTTACAGTCTTTACTTGTGATAGGACTATTATTTGAAAGTCTTGAACTGTGCCTTTTTTGTTTTTCCGTCCTTGCAATCTATTGGGAGCTGAAATTGTATCGAGTGATATCTTGTTTATTGATAGAAAGCAAGGAAATTAGGGATTTTACATTGAACAATGTCATTAAGTTTTGAAAAATTCGTTTCGAGTTGAGATATAGGCTGCCTCATACTCGTAATCTCGGAAATTATGGCTTTGGGAATCGAAATTAGTCTATGTCCATAGCATTGGTAGCTTCACTAAATAATTTCCAATTTCCCCCATATATGTATTTGTTGCAGTTGCTTATTCATCTACTTACATTATGTCGTTATCTGAAGTTTTTCGACCAGTTAGCCTCATGGTAGTTCTATCTAAGCCAATCTTATGCTTTGTTCTAATGTAAAGGTGATTTGCTAGTGTACTTCACATACCATGCCTTCAGCTTTTTTCTAAGGAACTTCCTTTTTTTCTGGTTACGGTCTCATGTGCTCACTATTCTGCTTGACAGTATCCAAACCGACAATGAGAGATTTGTCTATTTTTCAGGTTACTTACCACTTCTTTCACTGGAAGAAGGGAACCCCGTTTGCTGATGATCAAGGAATTTACAATGGCTTGACTTGGTGGGAGCAGATAGACAATGGAAAGCAGCTAACACGCAACAGAAAGTTTTTAACCGTTGTACCTGTTGTGCTGTAAGTCTGTTATATGATATATTTCACAATTTTGTTTCCTGTATCTTGCCGATGATCTTTCTTATTATTTTGTGCTGTGCCTCTGAATTCATGTGTACGTGTGTGCATGTATTCGTTTTTGAGCTTTGAATGTAATGAACTATATAGATGACTAGGGAAGCAATGAGTGCATAAACACGGATACCCACCGATCATACACAGCATGTTCATGTTGGATTATAACAACTCGGTTTATACATGACTATTCATGTTACCTTGCTTTTAACAAAAGAGTAGATTTTAGTGTACCGTGTATTTAGTTTTAACATAGTTTGTGCGTAATTCATGATCTTTCTAGTTCCGTCAGAGAGCATTAGCTGCTTCCAGTCTTTTTCAAATCCATTTGCTGACCTTGGGTCATTCAATCACCACTCTCTTTTTACAGATACCTGATAGCTTCGCATACAACAGACTACCAACATCCTATGCTCTTTCTGAACACGCTTGCAGTGATCATCCTCGTCGTTGCCAAGTTCCCAAACATGCACAAGGTCCGGATCTTCGGAATCAATGCAGACAAGTGAGTTTATCTCCCCGTTCAGAACAGTTGATTTCACCAGCTAGAAAAGCCATACATACAGCTCCTTCACCTCTGTTGAAAATGGGTATATCTCTTTGTATAGAACATTTTGAAGGCTTAATGTCCTTCTTTCGTTTTCGTGGTGAATTTTCTGACTGCACACTTAGAAGCTCCCCTTTGATCATGATGAAGGAATAATGAGTGTATCAAGTTAAAATCTTTGTATAGTAGAGAAACATAATGTATGTTCAATATCATTAAGCTCTTGTCTGCTTATATTTGTGTGTATATGTATTTATGCAGCGTTCATGTTCTTATATATGTGTGTGTGTGTGTGTGTGTGTATATATGCAGCTATCATGTTCTTATTTTCAGACCAGTGGCAGCCATGGGAAATATCTTAGAAAAGACTATACCTAGGCCTTTTTTGTTTGGTTACTCTTTTTCTCTGATAATTAAGACATTGTATAATCTGGTACAACTTTAAGGATTTATCATATGTTATTGTAAATCACTACCTTAATTTTAAAGACTATGCAATTCACTCCTTGGAACTTGTGTAATCTCACATTATATGGAAAACCAATCTTGATGGAAAAACCTAGGTTCACATAAATCCTAAAAGTTCTTATTTTATGTGAGAGATTTACCTTTTTTTTTTTTTTAATATCATGGAAGCTTTTGTAATAGAAGTTGGATTATATTTTGTCCCATTTATTTAAAAATGAGCAAATTAGTCTATGTGCATTAGATCAAAAAGTAAAATGATTATTATTGTTAAAAATTAACGTGATTGATAAAATAACCGGACATTTATATGTGGCATGTTATGGGTAACTCATGCTGATGTAAATGGATTGATTTTTAATGGTAAAAATGGATGAAATTTTTAATAGAATGATCAATTTACTATTCGATCTAACATATAACGATACATATAAGGATTAATTTGCCCATTTTTTTAGCAGAGGGGTAAAATGCAATCCAACTCCAATTATAAGGGTCTCAATGATATTTTTATTTATATATAAAAAAAAATCTAAGACCTAGCATCTAGTAATACCATTGGTTTCGAATCAAATTTAGAATTGAGTTGGATCATTAAATCAAGGATAAAGCTTTTACAATTGTTTTTTTTTGTTCACAAGATTTAAACTTAAAACCTTAAATGATATTGAATTTCTTACTATTCGATTCAATACCATAATGATTAACAACATATTATAACAAGATTGTATGTAAAAAAGTAAAACCAATAAATCTTTTCATATATGGTCCTAGTCCTTACGAATTTGGGAACTAGGTCGCTTCAAGAGCTAAGAATAAATCTCAAAACTATACATAAATTTAGGTTGAATGTACAAATTTATATATGAAATTTGATTTCGTATAATTTTATACATGAAATATCGTTTTGATTCAATTCTCATAAATTATTAACACAATTATTGATATAACATCATTTTATATTTATATATTACATACACATAATTATATTTATCCAATATAAAAAAATTAATGTATTTATTTAAATGTGTATAATTGAATTAATATTAAAGTTCTAAGTGTATAATCGTACCAAACCAAAGTTCACGTATCAAATTATTTATCGAATTAAAGTTGATGTATAACTTGAAGATTTATACCGATAACTAAATCGATTTATAAAATTGGCATTCTTGTTTTGCTTTTTATCCTTATTATATATATATATACATACATATTATCTCAAGGTTAATTTTACCTAACATCCTGAGCTAAATTTTAAATTACAATAACATTGGAATTAAGTTGTATCGATGTATGATTAAGTTAAAAATAAAATTAGAGAATAATTTAAAATCTAGATATGATTGAAAAATAATGGAGGTGCCTTCAACCCCCCACATCACTTGTAGTTATCATAGCCAGTTAAAAGAAGAGACGTGATTCCAAGCTAAAGTCTTTAGCTTCAAGCCAAGCAAATAACACCATGGAAAACTGACCCAATTTTGTCAAACAAAGATTTCGGTAATGATAAAGACAACAATAAAACACAAATCAATTTTTAGAAAATATATGTTACCAGGGGAAATTTAGGTTTGGAGGATGATAATTTTTTTAGAATTAAAGTGTAATTTTACCATTACATTAATTTATAATTTTATAAATTTTTAAAAAAATTAAAAGACACCAGGAGTCCAAGGCTACCACCTGCATCCCTCTAAGATATTATATTCAAATATTGTGACAAAAGCAAAAGGGTATTAAGAATAAATTTCCAATCATTTCCTACTTCAAATTTAATTGGAATTGGGATTGACTTGTTTAGGATGGAATGTTTTTGTACCAAGCTTTTTTTATTTGTCTTATTTAAAAAAAAAAAACTAGGCATAATTATACCAAATTCATTAAACTATTAATAAGTTCACATTTTAGTCACACGACTTTAAAAAGTTATAAAATGATTATTGAACTATTCAAAAGTTTTCATTTTAGTCATCGAGCTGCTAAAATCGTTGCTATATAACTTTTTCCATTCGCACTGCGTACGCCAATCAAAAACTCTCCTTTTTTACAGTTCAGTTTTTTCATTAAACAACTTTAAATGTCACAAATCTGTAAATCAAAATTCAAATAGTTTTTTTCTTCGACCTCCAACATTGATTATCATATCAATTTAGATACTTGTCGATGGGTATTGAACCACCATACTAATCATCGAATTGTGGCTTGGAGCTCATTAGTTGAATTTTTTTCAAAAAAAAAATCAACTCAATGACTTAAATGAAAAATTTTAAATTATTCAATGACCATTTTATATTTTTTTTAAAGTTAAGTGACTAAAATGTACTTACTAATAGAGATTTACTCTTAATGGATATAACGTTCGAAAGCTAAAGGCTTGCCATTGAAATAGCTTTATATTATTAGGTAAAGGACTATAGTTGGAGCAGGTAAACCAGATTTTCTCTTTTTGAAAGAATCAAATATATATATATATATATATATATAGATCAATCAAATTCCATAGGCGGCCAGCCATCCATCATCACCACAATGAACAATGAACAATGAACAACAACAATAATAATAAATTTATCGAAAATAATAATAATTAGCATTACAATTTCAAGGTACAATTGGAGCTTCTCAAAATGGTATATCTGTTGAGAAACCGCATATTATAAATACATACTTCCATATATATCACTCATCACTGCAACAAATTCTAGACTTGAATCTGATACAAGAAACCAAAACCCAAATTGGATACAATCTTGTAATTTAAAAAAAGAAAGCAAAGAAAAGAAACCCCATTATATATATATGTATCCTATGATGATGATGATGATGATGATGATGATGATGATCTGTTAGTTCTAAAAAAAAGAAACTTTGAACAAGTAATAATAATATCAACCATGTGAAAAATAGTGAAAAAAAATTAAAAACTAGAAAAAGCAGTTCCTTTCTTGATCATCTTCATTTCTTCTTCTTCTTTTTTTTACCATGATCCTCCACCACCTAATACACCATTATTATTCCAAAATCCAGTTGAATTGCTTTGTTCCTTGTTTTGATCATCATCAACTTCATTATTAGTGCTAGAAACTTGTTTCATTTCTCCAAAAGGGAACCCTTGAACACCACTATGGATTGGGAAAGTAGTACTACTAAGGGTTGGCTTATAATCTTGCATGGAAAAAAGGGTAGCCGGTGCTGGTGTCACCGGTGCTGCTGGTGCCGGAACGAAAGAATTCAACCCTCTTGAAACCATCCCGGTGTTGTTGTAGTAGTAGTAGTAGTTATGCTGATGATCATATAAACCAGGCTCTTGCATAGGTGGGAAAGTTAGGTTAAGATCTTGCCCTTTATAATGAACCTTATTAGGGTTTTGAGAAGATGATAACAGTGAGAAAGTGGATGGGTTTAGATCTAAAACTTTAGCTGAATCTGAAGCGAAAGCTGTTGATGATGATGAAGAAGAAGAAGAAGAAGAAGAAGAAGTTGTTGATATTGAAGACCTTTTGTTCTTCCTTGAACCACCACCAACAGGTACATTCCTTAAAGACCCACCTTCAGTCCAATACCTTCTACAAGTCTTACAAAAGTACCTTGGTTGAGTAAGACTATAATTGTTGTAATAACAAAACTTGGTGTTTGTTGAGTTACACCTAGGACAATTCAATTGCTCTGGTGGTCTTGTTTTCTTCTCTAACACTGTTGTTGTTGTCGTCGTCCCTTTTGTGCATGTATTATTATTAGCTACCATCATCTCTTCCATTGATTTCACTTGAAAACCCTTTGAGAAACAAAAAAAGAGAAAACCTTCTTATTTGCTCTTTAAAAAAGCAAACAAAAAAAAAGGGGGGGGGGAAGAAAAGGATCAAAGTTAACCTACCTGTGACCATTTATCAGCATCCATTAAGTGATGACTTCACAGAGAGACAGATATAAAAGAGAAATCAAAACAAAGCCTTTTCTTTGTTTGTTTGGAACTGGGTCTTTTCTTTAGGTGGAAGAAAGAATGTTTTTAGATTGTTTCTAATATGCTAATAGCTTTATGAGTTGGGGATTTTCACTTTATGAATGATGAAAAGAAAAGGAGGAGAAGAAAAGAGAAGTGGGGGTGGGTTTGTTTTGACTACTCATATAAAAAAAACAACATTAATTCTCTTCTTCTTCTTTTTTAAACATCAATGTCTTTTATTGTATGAATATTTTATTTTATTGATTGTTGTGGGTGGAATTATGAATGTGCAACTGTGGTGGGTTTCTCCTTTTTTGACCTTATAAATGTGAAATAAATAAATAAATATTATTTTTCTTCCTCTTCTTCTTCTTTCTTATATTCAACAACAATTCCCGTTTATAATCACTTTTAAAAAATATCGAGTCTTAATTTAGTTGATATTGCTAGTACATTTCTTCCAATTTAAAGGTTGAGAGATGTATGAAGAATTTAGGTCGTAAAAGAAATCATCATAAACATATTCTCCAAAAGATGTTTCACATGATATTACATCATCAAAATAGAAGAAATGATAAGATAATCTCGAAATATGATAAAATTCTTGAACAACTTTTACTGTGTTATTTGAAAGATTTTGGCTTAGGGAATCGATCTTCTCTCAACTTCTTGTAATGGGTACTTATATCTTTATTAATTTTTGTATTAAATTCTTATATACTATTTATCATTACCAAAAAGAATAGATAAATTTAATTAATAAAAGTATTAATATGTTTTGAAATTGAAATACCCTATATGATCATCTATAAATAAGAGCTTTTTACAAATTTTAAAACAACTTTTCAGCATTTTTGACTTTTAGTATTTCTTATGCATTTGCTTAGTTTTATTCTAGGGTTTGTTTAGTATCGTTTCTCACAAATATTTTTTTTGACTAAAAGCAGAATGAAAAGATAGTTATTTGCTTGCAGTTAAATAATTCGTGATTCACTAGTTTTTTCAGTACATTTTCTTATGGAACCTTTTGTTTTTCTTATATATATCGCTAGAAAATCATTAGGGGAAATATCATAGAAAGTGAGTGAGAAAAGTTTATGTAATAAATATATTTATAAAAATTTAATGTATAAAATAGATCTTTTTTTAATTATTATGATAAAATTCCAACCTTATTATATATATTATTTTAGATTTTATATAAAAATATAAAAAAATCAACATTTTCATTTTTGTAAAATAAAAAGATTTTTAGTAATTTATATATATATATATATTAAAATTTGTTGGTTGATGTTGTTGTTAATTGTAGGCAAAGGGGACTGTTGTGGTTAGTAGTGGTATTGGCTCTCTCTCTAAATGAAAAATTTTAGTTTAGTCCATCTAAAAATAATAAAAGTATTATTAATTTATGATAAACTTATACTTGGACCTTTTAAATATAAAAAATTCTATTTAAACCCTTTAAATTTAATAAAATTATAAATTAATATATTATAAAATTACATTTTAATCTCTAAAAAAGGAATCATAAAATTTCTAACTTTGCTCTCCATTGTAACTTAATAAAAATTAAACTTTATTTTTAAATTTATTAAATATCATCTCTTCATAAATAATAATAAAAGAAAAAAAAACAGGAAAAGTTACCTTGTCAAGAATAGTTTTACTAAATCAAAAGGTAAACTACAAAAATAGTCATTTTTATTTGTCTCATATTACATTTTAGTTATTTATGTTTGAAATGTTACATTTCAGTAACTTATGTTATCATTTTATTATGAAGTGATCACTCTGTTGTTAAGTTTTATTGCCTCCCTAACAGCAATCCTATATAGCAATCCAAATGAGTTTTAAATGTCATCTTAGATGTCTAACTGGGACGAGAATAAGTTTTTAATTAATTAAAAATTTAAATTAATTACACATTGAACTGGAAAAAAAAATAATTCGCCTCTTTTTTTCTTTTAATTTTCTTTTCTATTTTGACTGAAAAAATTATTTTATCCCAGTTGAACATCCACGTTGGCATTTAAAACTCATTTGTTGTTAGGGAAGTAATGGAGCTTAACGTCAGAGTGACTACTTCATAACAAAATAATAACTTAAGTGATTAAAACGTAACATTTCAAATATAAATAATTAAAATATGATATAAGATAAATAAAAATAACGAGTTTACCCAAATCAAAATTCAAAAAGAAAGTTTTAGTAAAGACTAAAGAATAAAATTGAAATGTTGATAGAGGGAGCCGACAAAAAGGAAACGTGGGACCCAAATAATGCGATGTACGATGGAAGATAAATTTATTGTAATAATATAATATAATGAAATATAATATAACATTATTATTTAATGACTATATAATTGATTGAATTTTAATTTAATTGAGATAAATATTGTTATTAGTACAAGAGAATATGAGTTTGAGTACGTTGAAGCGCATTATCTTCCTATTTAAGAGTTGAGAAGAGATTATGAGTAGTTCTAGGCATTATATTAAAAAAACAGATATAACCCGAGCTTATAATGAAATTGTTCAAAAAAATTTCAGGACGATATATAAATTTATATATAATTAAATATATTTTAATTTTAAATAGTTTTAATTATATTTGATAATTTGATTTGATATATAGTATTTTACAGTGATGGTGACACATTTGGCTTCAAAATTATTCGAAACAGCCAAAGACTAAGAATCTCAGTGCCTGTTTTAGTTTGATTACAGCTTTAATAAAAATAAAAAGCATTTTCTTCTCTTCATTCACATCGTGGTTTGACACCATTTAATAACCCCGTTATCTTTAGCTATGATTTATATTAAATATTTTAGGTTAATTCAATACAACATCCTTCAACTATCGCTCGGATTTTAAATTAGTTCCTAAACTTCTTGAGTCTTTGAAGTTAGTATTCTTCCATCAGTCTAATAGTTAGTTTAGGCGTTCAAATTAATGTCAATTTGGATCTAACATGAAAAATTATTAAAATATATGGATCAAATTGTAAAATATGTGTTGTTTGGACTATTTAGATACGATATATTAAAATATAGATTATGTCATTAAAATTTAGGAATGTTATTTTTTTTATAACATGTCAAACCCAAGTAATTTATATTTTAGACACAGGCGTGTGTTTTCAACATGCTCAATGCCGAATTTGAGTTGAAATTTAATGCTTAAGCTAATGGTGAGGTTGGTGATAGGATTGGTACGATACTAATGCTTTAATAACTCAATTAAAATATTTTAAATTTAGTAACTTAATTTAGAATCTCGACCATAATCTAGGGATTCTAGTGTAATTAACCCTACTATTATTTTTATCCGTTTATGCAGTGAAAACTCAATCATGATGGAATAAACATTTAAAATAGGCTCTAAGTCATTCATACATTTCAAAATTAGTTCTCGTGATTTTATTTTCAAAAATTGAATAATTTTTTTTGGATTTAAAAATTCAAGTTCAATCTCTCCTACCTTAACCAGCGGTTAAGGGTTCGATTCTCATCTTGGGTATGGAGCAGTTTTAAAACTTGTGGTCAGCATCTATCTCCTTAATAGCCTACAGAATGTAAAAGATTAATTACTGGGCTCGCTCCAATGAATACTTTGAGAAATACATAAAAATAAAATTCAAATTCAATAATTAAAACCATTAAAATGTTTGGATTATCCTTATAATGATGATTAAATTCTAATCTCATCCCCAAAAGCCAAAATCTTTGTCTTTTTAATTTTCAATATTTAGCCAAAACTTTTATTTTATTTTGTGTTTTCTAAGAACAAAATGATGAAGGGCATTCAATTAGAGGGACAAAAATAGTGTTCTTTAATACACAAATTATAAAGAAGCCTTTTTATGTCTCTACAAATAAAGAAGATAAAATTTGAGTGTACCATCCAATCAATAGCTAGAAGCGCTTTCTAGTTTCTAGGAAAAAAAGAAAAAGAATGCACTTTATTTGGTAAGCTAAATTAATATTTTTTTTCATCCAAGCTTTTATGAAATTATTACATTTTAAAAAAATATCTTCGTACTCTTGCATTGATAACAATATTTATACCAATCAAGCTAAAGCTTAATCGGTTATTCCTATATTACTTATGTTGAAATACTTCTAAATAAAAGTAAGCGGTGGTTAGAAATTGAACCCAAGATTGGTATCAACTAAAATCTTAAAGGCAAATTGTACTCAAAGTCATTAAATTATTAATGAGTTTATATTGTAATCACTCAATTTCAAAAAGTTACAAAATGGTTGTTAAACTATTCGAAAGTTTTCATTTAAGTCATTGAGTAGTTAAGTTTTTTTAAAGTCCAACTAGTGAGCTCCAAGCAACAAATCAATTATCGGTATAATGAATCAGTACTCATTGGCGAGTAGAAGGATCCAAGTTAATTTGACTATTGTAGAAACCCAATTTTGCCCAGGGCCCAAAACTCGGAAGCCCAAAAAAATCCAAACACAAATAGTCCATAAAATACAAATAATAACCCAATCACAAATGGGCCCAAAATTAAAAAACCCTAGCCCATATGACTTTAACATTTTCGGCAGAAGCAGCCCTATGCCCATGTGCGCCGCTCAGCCTCGTCTGCCCCCCTCACGCATGCACGCCTCTGACCGGTCGCCACTCGCACGCCTCAGCCTTGGCCACCACGACGCCCACGCGTCTGACACTCCACCGTGCCCTCCATACCCTGCAAACACAAAACAACAAAGAACAGAGAGCAAATAAGGCTATAAAAGCCGAAACAAGCATGTAAAAAGTTCTGGGGGGGATTTTTGGTAAAAAAGAACAAAAAAGAAACGCATTAACAGAAAGAAATAAAAGCAAACAAACAGATTCCAGGTTGTTATTTCCATCAGATTCGCATTTCCTTTTTTTATTTATTTTCTTTATTTTGTATATCAAATAGAAAACAAAAAAAGACGAGATGAAGCCTTACCTGCGCCGCGCCGGAGAGGAGGGAAGGCGAACGGATTCCTTCTCTTCTTTTCGGTTTTGACTCGTTTTTTAAAGGATTCGACTTTGTATCCGAGTTCTAAAGGGAGTGGGCTTCAAGCGGGGCTAAGAAAGGTTTCGTTTTGCACCTCCGGCCGCCATCTGTGGCGGAGCTACGGCGGAGGTGCGCCGGAGCCTTTGGTCGGTTCCTGGGGAGAGGGTGTTGAGAGAGTTCTGACTCTCTCCCTGTTTTGTTAAAAATGAAGATGAAACCTTTTTTAATATTTTTTTGGTATTTATATTAGATTTAAAACGGCACCGTTTTGATAGGGTCAGGACAGCCCTAAAACGACGTCGTTTTGGGCTCCTGACCCGAGACCCGATCCGTCTGCCTTGGGGGATCCGCGTGTTTTAACGGAAGGGCTAATTGCTCGTTTAGCCCTTCCGCTTTTTAATGCTTTTAAAATTAGGTTTTTTTTATCTTTTGAATTTTACCCAGAATTTTATTGCGTTTTCAATGTAGTCCCTTCTGAAACTATGTCGTTTTAAAGGCGAAGGACAAATTTCATCTTTAGTCCCTCCATGTCTCGCGCGTGTTCAGAAGTATCCCTCCCTTTTTATTTATTTGTGATTTGACCCGAATTTTGTTAAATTTTTAACTTAGTCCTTTTGTTATTTTGTTTGTTTTCTTAATATTATATTATTATTATTATTTCCTCATTTATATATACACATACTTATATATATTTTATATTTTATAATTTTTATATATATTTTTATATACATATACGTGCATATACATACTTATATAAACTTTTATATTTAATAATTTTGAAATACATACATACATATATTTTTCATATTTTTATAAATTTATGTGCATACACACCTTTTTTATATAACGCATATACTTATATTATATATACACATTATTTTATAATCTATATACCTATATGTATGTAAATGTTTATGCTTTTATTTTTTTTATAATCCATATACATATCTTTTATTTATTTTCTTCATTTATTTATTTATTTGTATGTCCATTATTATTATTATTTATTATGCTTTATATTGGTTTATTATTGTATATACGTAATTGATTTTATTTATATATATAATTCCTTATTTACTTATATTTTGTTTTCCTCGAGATTATTTTGCTTACATCATCATCTTTCCATTGCGCCCATTTCTATTTAGATTTCAAAGAAAAGAAATTTTAAAAAATATAAGTAATATTCGGTATTTTGGATCTTCGAGAGAATCGAGCCCTAACGTATTGGGTTCCGACTTTCTTCGTTGAACTTAAATAATCGAGACTACTCTTCAAAAATGATAACAAGCTCGTTATCAAGAATTCAATACGTTGTGTCCTAACGCATTGGATGTGACATGTTGCTTTCTCGAAACGAGAATTTTTCGAAATAAATGTAATATTCAGTGTTTAATATTTTGATAAATTGTGCCCTAACGTATTGGGTTGCGATTTCTTCATTTGATTTAAACAATTGAATATTCTTTTAAACTTTATTACACGAATTTTTTTAAATATCGGGAATTAAAAAGGATCGTGTCCTAACTTACTGGTTGTGATCCCTTTTTAATCCAAGATAATTAAATATTTTCTAAATAAGCACTTTTCATTCGCGTATCGGGAATTCGAGACATTGTGTCCTCCTTACTGGAAATGATTCTCTTTCTCGAATAACGTGAAATACCCTCCTTTTCTTGAAAATTTTCAACGTTTTAATCAAGGATCGTATTTTTTAAAATTCTTTTAAGTTATCAATTTTCGACATCAAGACATTAACTAATCAACTAGGTACCAATTTTGGGCGTTACGAGGGTGCCAATCCTTCCTCGTACGTAACCGACTCCCGAACCCGTTTTCTGAATTTCGTGGACCAAAATCGTTGTTTTAATAAAATTAAATCATTTATTAGAAACAACCAGTTTTTGAGGTGATCCAATCATACCTCATTAAAAAGGATTGGTGGCGACTCCCGTTTTTTCGTTTCATCTTTCAAAACCCTAGTTGACCCTGTTTTCATCAAAAAATGGTGTCAACTGCTTGGCGACTCCACTGGGGACAATAAGAGAGTCAAGCCATGTGTTGATTATTTCTTGTCTTTTTGTTGAAAGTGGAAAATTCGATTTAAATTTACGATCCTCTCATTGCATCTCTTCTGTTTTGAGTTATTTTTTTATCGTGTTCTGTATTTTATTTTATACCTCTGCACATTGCATTGCATGACCGCTGGTCATACCCTTTTAAGTGGGATTGAGAAACTACGCCTTCGTGAGGTTTTCACCTCCGCATGGGATAGTGAATCACTTCCGGGATACATCCGTACCTATGTCTTCGTGAGATTTTCATCTCCGCATGGCCATAGAGAAATGTATCCCCCTGAACCGAACTCGGTCTGCATGAGCCTACAATGGGTGTGGATCGAGGAATCTGCTGGTTTAGGTACACTTACTTTAGAACCAAACTTCATGTAGTGAACCTTAGGAGCTCACCCTAGGTAGAACCACTTCGAACCTCTAGTATTCACCCAAATAGGAGTTCTATTTATTCTTGCTTGCTTTTGCTTTGTACTAACATGTTTTCTTTTTGTCATGATTGCATTGCATTTTCATCATAAAAAGAGGTGTTGATTCACGTTCAATTGCTAAATAGAGAGCTTGTCATAAGAAAATGGGTTTCTTGATAAAGTGGATGACGATACGGTTGTCCTAATACGGTCCGAGAAGATATAACAAAAGAAGGATGATAGTTCAGTAGAGGACTATACGACTTTGCCTCGTTGCCTGAAGACTCAAGATGACAAAGATTATTCGAGAACCGCTAAACTTTTTAAAGAGAAGCCAACGAGCATCACAAGGATGAGTGAGTAACGAGTTGCGGCCCAGATGAAGAAAAAAGAGATAGAATGGATGTCCCTTTTGAAGAGTTCGGGAGATTTATCTTAACGCTCGAATGAAGAAGAGGATCGAATGTCCCCGCCTATGACGGCAAAGCCGTATATATATCTGCTTTATGTAAATAGATTTGTTTTCTATTCCAGTTGTTCTAATAGAATTGAACCAAGAATCAACGTTTCTTTTGGCATTCATTTCATGCATTTGCATTACATTGCATCATATGCATTAGACTTTCACGAAGTGACCCTAACTAGGTAAAATTATTTCAGTTACCCCGGAAACCACCAAAAATCTAATCAAATATCACTACGGTACTCGTCGCCAAACGAAAGCAATGGATCAAAGGTTGGAAAGATTGGAACAGTTGCAACGAGAGATGCAAGATCAGATGCACGAACGACTGGAAAAAATCCAGCAATACATGTTAGAATCCCAGAACACTGTGATGAACCAATTAAAGCAGTTATTGACTGGAAGGAATGACAAAGGAAAAGGCCCTTTAGTTGATGCTGGGGATGATCACGATGACCCTACCTATCCTCCAGGTTTCACCCCAACTAACATCCAAGCGCAACCAGAGGTGTACCCGCAGAGGGCACCTGTTACCATTAGATCCCAATACCAGGTCGGTGCCCCGGCATCGATGAACTTTCCAATAGGCTCGGGTTCTAATCCCGGTGATAATCCTACCAACCCCGTGTTTCCTGATCTCGATAACATGGCAGAGATGGAGAAAGCGAAAACGGACTTGTCAAAACAACTTGAGGACCGATGTAGATGGCTAGAGGAGAAATTTAGAGCCATGGAGAACACCGACTACCATTGTGGAGTCGACGCCAAGGACTTGAGTTTGGTACCTGATCTAGTACTCCCTCCCAAATTCAAAATGCCGGAGTTTGAAAAGTACAACGGGACTAGTTGTCCTGAAGCTCATATAACTATGTTCTGTCGAAGAATGACAGGATACATCAACAATGATCAACTGTTGATCCACTGCTTCCAGGACAGTCTGATCGGGTCTGCAGCTAAGTGGTACAACCAGTTAAGCCGCGTCAACATCCATTCATGGAAGGACTTAGCACAGGCTTTCATAAAGCAGTACAACCATGTGACAGATATGACACCCGATAGAATCACATTGCAGAACATGGAAAAGAAGCAAAGTGAGAGCTTTAGGCAATATGCCCAAAGATGGAGAGAGGTCGCGGCACAGGTCCAGCCACCTCTTTTAGAGAAAGAAACCACGATGCTTTTCATCAACACACTGAAAGCACCGTTCTTTAACCACATGTTAGGAAGTGCTACCATGAGCTTCTCAGATGTAGTGATGTCTGGTGAAATGATTGAAAATGCAGTAAGAAGTGGGAAGATAGATGCGGAAGAAGGCATCAAGAGATCAACCCCAAAGAACAAAGACAATGAGGTGAACAACACGAGTACATATAGCAAGGGTTATTCAAAACCAATTACGGTGAATCAGCCAAGAAAAATGGTCGCTAACCAACAAGGCTCATTGAGACAAGAACCTAGAGTGAAACCAGGTACTGAGAAGCTCCAGTTCACCCCAATTCCGATGTCATATGAAGAGCTATATCAAAATTTATTCAATGCGCATGTTGTTTCCCCTTCCTATTCAAAACCCCCACAACCTCCATATCCAAAGTGGTATGATGCGAACACACAATGTGACTACCATGCAGGAATTACAGGGCACTCAATAGAGAATTGCATCACTTTCAAAAAACTAGTTGAAAAACTCATCAACATGGGTATTGTCAAGTTGGGTGACTCATCTACTGCAGAAAATCTGCTACCCAATCATGATTGACAATAAGGTGAATACGATGTATGAAGAGATATTGGGAAGTTTTCACATCAATGACATGCATGAAGACACAACTGAAGAGGGAACTTTGTTAGATGTCTGCCCTCATAAACTTGGAAGTGTTCTAAATAAATCAGACTGTAAAAGAAGTCTCTGTAGTATTTAGAGCCTACTTAGAGTAATATTCAGAACAAACTTGTTGCTTTTAGCCTGAAGCAATATGAATTTCTTGTGAAATAGGCTCATGTCTGAATGTCGTTATTTTAATGAAATGCATCTTTGCGATCATTTTTGAGCTAATATTCTTTCATTCTTTATGAATAATTATTTTTAATCTTTCATTCTTTCTCCAAAATCATTCATTCATTCATAATTATACTGTACAGATAATTATTCTTAAATTCATACATTCTTTGTATATTCTTTTGCACCAACAACAGGTCCCTGAATATCAACGACATGAATGACACTGCTACAGACTCAGAATCTCCTTTTGAGCGAGACATGTGTTTAGAGAAATCTCATGACTTCGAAGATGACATAGATTGTGGCCTATCTCCGTACTTATTGAGGAGGGTAGAACAAGGTGAAAACAGATTCCACCTTACGAAAAATCAATGGAGTCCATGTGGGGCACGAAGGTTGTTAGGTCGATCTCGCCAAAAAAAAGGTCTGGCGGTCATCAGTTTATCTTCACGGGAAGAAGCTGTTTCATATGCCAATGTCACGAAGTCGACAGTAAATTTTTTTGAAAAATCACGTCAGCTTGAAAAGTCGAAAAGAATCATATTTGACAATGCACTAAATTTGAACAAGAGCAAAATATCAGAAGTTTGCAGTCTGTTCAAGATTAACACCATATCGCCAAAAAAAACTCTCTCAGGGCAACGCCCTCTTTTTGGGCTTATCGCGGTTTCACCTATTGAGGTCGAGATTTCCTTCTCTTTGAGTTTTTGGATCCAATCCTGGTTGGAGAGGAATGTTCAAAATATCTATCATGGTCAAATGTACCAAAAGCAAATGGTATGAGTTCACCAAAACAAGGTTTGCTCCAGAGAATTCCACAAGGGGGACCCGATATCAAAGAAGATCCTTCCCATACAAAAGGGACTTCAGAAGAAAGTGGATGCCAAGCCAGAAGGACCTTATGTGGAAGGCTTTATCTGGGAGAGTGTCGGTATGACCAAGATAGATGGTAAGAACTTGCCTAATCTTAAGAATTTTGATTCAAGGAACAAATACTTCACTTAAAAAAAAGAGAGAGAATTAATGAAAAAGAAGAAAAGAAAAATGAGTGAAAAAAGGAGAGGCCAAGGTGAAAACCCGCAAAGGGCGCCTTGAGACCAAAGGGGCTTGAGTTGAAAACCCTAAAAAAGGGGCGACTCAAATTTTGGATCAAATTGGGGCATGAGGCGATCAGAGCATCTCAAATTTTGATCAAATCGGGGCATGTAATGATCTTGCTATACCTGATTCAACAGGAAAGGGTAGGTAGCATCTTGGGGCATCGACAAAGTCTTGTAGATCTCCTAAACACATGTCAAACACAGAATGGTCTTTCAAAGAGTTGGTACAGAGAAGTTCAAGCTACGATATCTGGGGCATCCTGTCCTCATACTTTTTCTCTTGGAATACTTCATTCTTTTTCAAGATACGTGTTCCTAATTAATTCCCCTTTTATTCTTGCTATCCTTGATAGTTTATCCATTTTGAGCTATGCTCTCAAATCAATTCTATTTTATCTATCGTTATGATCTTTTGCAAGCATGTTGCATTGGAATAATGATTAATGGACTAATAAAATTTTCACGAAGGAAGTTTTGCATATTACTCTAAAAAGTTTCTAAATAATATAGGAGCCTGAAGCAGGACAATTGTTTAGAACACTCCAAATTTAAAGGTTGGAAATTTGGGAAGGAATAGTCTAAGTTTAGACTTTCTCTTTGGATTTTTGTTGTCAAACGCGTTGATTGACAAGACGTCATGTTGGTGACAAAGCTTGAATAAACAAGAAAGTGATGATCTTCAGGTAATAGGAAGAGGTTACCTCGGGAAGGAGAGCCCTCGTTTGCGCATGAGTCTTTGATACAACACCTTGGGAATGATGTAAGGGACCAGAAGGATTTAAATCTTATACCCTTGAATTGCGATAGGAGAAGATTGACAAAAGCCATATCTTTCTACCCTGGGGTTACAGTGGGAGATTGATGGTACAAATTTTATGTCCTAGTGGGTTGAACTTCGATGTTCACAGTGGGGGGCAATCAGATTACGTATTTCTTCGGAAATACCGGCTGGTCAAGAAGGCGTTGCGACACGTTAGTGATAAAGCCTTAATAAGCTTTTGAGCGATGATAACCTAAGCATTAAGGAATTATTTTCATGACATTCTGCATTCATTCAAATACCATTCACGCATGTCTAGTTAGGAGCATTTGATTCATTTTGATCATGCCATCCTAATCATTAGGCATAATTAGGTTCATTATACAGGTCATGTTCCCTAGAGAACAGATTAGTAAAAATTGAAGATAAACCTTGCCTCTCTCGTTTGTAGCAGAGCTGGTTGAAGATTGCAGATCTTGCCTTCCTGTATTTGGCAGCGAAGCAGATCAAAGATGGCATATTTTACCTCCCTGACCACAGTGGAGTACATTGAAGCCGATAATTCTATCTCCCTGTATTTGGCAGTGGAATAGATTGAAGATTGCAGATCTTGCCTTCCTGTATTTGGCAGCGAAGCAGATCAAAGATGGCAGATTTTACCTCCCTGACCACAGTGGAGTACATTGAAGCCGATAATTCTATCTCCCTGTATTTGGCAGTGGAATAGATTGAAGATTGCAGATCTTGCCTTCCTGTATTTGGCAGCGAAGCAGATCAAAGATGGCAGATTTTACCTCCCTGACTACAGTGGAGTACATTGAAGCCGATAACTCTATCTTCCTGTATTTGGCAGTGGAATAGATTGAAGATCAAGGATGGCAGATTTTACCTCCCTGACCACAGTGGAGTACATTGAAGCCGATAATTCTATCTCCCTGTATTTGGCAGTGGAATAGATTGAAGATTACAGATCTTGCCTTCCTGTATTTGGCAGCGAAGCAGATCAAAGATGGCAGATTTTACCTCCCTGACTACAGTGGAGTACATTGAAGCCGATAACTCTATCTCCCTGTATTTGGCAGTGGAATAGATTGAAGATCAAGGATGGCAGATTTTACCTCCATGTGACTACAGTGGAGTACATTGAAGCCGATAATTCTATCTCCCTGTATTTGGCAGTGGAATAGATTGAAGATTGCAGATCTTGCCTTCCTGTATTTGGCAGCGAAGCAGATCAAAGATGGCAGATTTTACCTCCCTGACCACAGTGGAGTACATTGAAGCCGATAACTCTATCTCCCTATATTTGGCAGTGGAATAGATTGAAGATCAAAGATGGCAGATTTTACCTCCATGTGACTACAGTGGAGTACATTGAAGCCGATAATTCTATCTCCCTGTATTTGGCAGTGGAATAGATTGAAGATTGCAGATCTTGCCTTCCTGTATTTGGCAGCGAAGCAGATCAAAGATGGCAGATTTTACCTCCTTGACCACAGTGGAGTACATTGAAGCCGATAACTCTATCTCACTGTATTTGGCAGTGGAATAGATTGAAGATCAAAGATGGCAGATTTTACCTCCCTGACAACAGTGGAGTACATTGAAGCCGATAATTCTATCTCCCTGTATTTGGCAGTGGAATAGATTGAAGATTGCAGATCTTGCCTTCCTGTATTTGGCAGCGAAGCAGATCAAAGATGGCAGATTTTACCTCCCTGACCACAGTGGAGTACATTAAAGCCGATAACTCTATCTCTCTGCATTTGGCAGTGGAATAGATTGAGGATCAAAGATGCAGATCTTGTCTTCCCATACTGGTGGCGAAGTAGATCGCAGAAAACAGATCTTGTCTTCATGTATTGGCGTGAAGTAGATCGAAGATAGCAGGTCCTATCTTCCTATATTGATAGGAAGTGGATCCAAGATACAGATCTTGTCTTCCCATATTGGTGGCGAAGTAGATCGAAGAAAGCAGATCTTGTCTTCATGTATTGGCGTGAAGTAGATCGAAGATAGCAGGTCCTATCTTCCTATATTGGTAGGAAGTGGATCAAAGATGCAGATCTTGTCTTCCCATATTGGTGGCGAAGTAGATCGAAGAAAGCAGATCTTGTCTTCATGTATTGGCGTGAAGTAGATCAAAGATATCAGATCCTATCTTCCTATATTGGTAGGAAGTGGATCGAAGATGCAGATCTTGTCTTCCCATATTGGTGGCGAAGTAGATCGAAGAAAGCAGATCTTGTCTTCATGTATTGGCGTGAAGTAGATCGAAGATATCAGATCCTATCTTCCTATATTGGTAGGAAGTGGACCGACGATGCAGATTTTGTCTTCCCATACTGGTAGGAAGTGGATCGAAGATGCAGATCTTGTCTTCCCATACTGGTGGTGAAGAAGATCGAAGAAAGCAGATCGACGATGGCGGATTTTACCTCCCTGACTACAGTGGAGTACATCGAAGCCGATAACTCTATCTCCCTGCATTCAACAGTGGAATAGAGTGAAGAGCACAAATCTTATCTCCCTAAGCAATAGTGGAGCAGATCGCATCAAGTCTTATCTCCCTAAGCAGTAGTGGAGCAGACTAAAAACAACAAATCTCATCCCCATGGAGTTGCAGCAAAATAGATTTAAGTCATTGTTTCTCTGGAGCGCAGTGAAGTGGATTGAAGCAACGAGACACAGCAGAACAGAACGAGGCTACTTGAAGAAGAAAAGCACCAAAAGAAGCCAAGGCTCGGCAAGCCCGGGCAAATTTGGTCTTTCTTGGTCTTTGCTCTATTCTCGTTACACGAAAATGAGCAAAGAGGGGCAGCTGTAGAAACCCAATTTTGCCCGGGGCCCAAAACTCGGAAGCCCAAAAAAATCCAAACACAAATAGTCCATAAAATACAAATAATAACCCAATCACAAATGGGCCCAAAATTAAAAAACCCTAGCCCATATGACTTTAACATTTTCGGCAGAAGCAGCCCTATGCCCATGTGCGCCGCTCAGCCTCGTCTGCCCCCCTCACGCATGCACGCCTCTGACCGGTCGCCACTCGCACGCCTCAGCCTTGGCCACCACGACGCCCACGCGTCTGACACTCCACCGTGCCCTCCATACCCTGCAAACACAAAACAACAAAGAACAGAGAGCAAATAAGGCTATAAAAGCCGAAACAAGCATGCAAAAAGTTCTGGGGGGGATTTTTGGTAAAAAAGAACAAAAAGAAACGCATTAACAGAAAGAAATAAAAGCAAACAAATAGATTCCAGGTTGTTATTTCCATCAGATTCGTATTTCCTTTTTTTATTTATTTTCTTTATTTTGTATATCAAATAGAAAACAAAAAAGTACGAGATGAAGCCTTACCTGCGCCGCGCCGGAGAGGAGGGAAGGCGAACGGATTCCTTCTCTTCTTTTCGGTTTTGACTCGTTTTTTAAAGGATTCGACTTTGTATCCGAGTTCTAAAGGGAGTGGGCTTCAAGCGGGGCTAAGAAAGGTTTCGTTTTGCACCTCCGGCCGCCATCTGTGGCGGAGCTACGGCGGAGGTGCGCCGGAGCCTTTGGTCGGTTCCTGGGGAGAGGGTGTTGAGAGAGTTCTGACTCTCTCCCTGTTTTGTTAAAAATGAAGATGAAACCTTTTTTAATATTTTTTTGGTATTTATATTAGATTTAAAACGGCACCGTTTTGATAGGGTCAGGACAGCCCCAAAACGACGTCGTTTTGGGCTCCTGACCCGAGACCCGACCCGTCTGCCTTGGGGGATCCGCGTGTTTTAACGGAAGGGCTAATTGCTCGTTTAGCCCTTCCGCTTTTTAATGCTTTTAAAATTAGGTTTTTTTTATCTTTTGAATTTTACCCAGAATTTTATTGCGTTTTCAATGTAGTCCCTTCTGAAACTACGTCGTTTTAAAGGCGAAGGACAAATTTCATCTTTAGTCCCTCCATGTCTCGCGCGTGTTCAGAAGTATCCCTCCCTTTTTATTTATTTGTGATTTGACCCGAATTTTGTTAAATTTTTAACTTAGTCCTTTTGTTATTTTGTTTGTTTTCTTAATATTATATTATTATTATTATTTCCTCATTTATATATACACATACTTATATATATTTTATATTTTATAATTTTTATATATATTTTATATACATATACGTGCATATACATACTTATATAAACTTTTATATTTAATAATTTTGAAATACATACATACATATATTTTTCATATTTTTATAAATTTATGTGCATACACACCTTTTTTATATAACGCATATACTTATATTATATATACACATTATTTTATAATCTATATACCTATATGTATGTAAATGTTTATGCTTTTATTTTTTTTATAATCCATATACATATCTTTTATTTATTTTCTTCATTTATTTATTTATTTGTATGTCCATTATTATTATTATTTATTATGCTTTATATTGGTTTATTATTGTATATACGTAATTGATTTTATTTATATATATAATTCCTTATTTACTTATATTTTGTTTTCCTCGAGATTATTTTGCTTACATCATCATCTTTCCATTGCGCCCATTTCTATTTAGATTTCAAAGAAAAGAAATTTTAAAAATATAAGTAATATTCGGTATTTTGGATCTTCGAGAGAATCGAGCCCTAACGTATTGGGTTCCGACTTTCTTCGTTGAACTTAAATAATCGAGACTACTCTTCAAAAATGATAACAAGCTCGTTATCAAGAATTCAATACGTTGTGTCCTAACGCATTGGATGTGACATGTTGCTTTCTCGAAACGAGAATTTTTCGAAATAAATGTAATATTCAGTGTTTAATATTTTGATAAATTGTGCCCTAACGTATTGGGTTGCGATTTCTTCATTTGATTTAAACAATTGAATATTCTTTTAAACTTTATTACACGAATTTTTTTAAATATCGGGAATTAAAAAGGATCGTGTCCTAACTTACTGGTTGTGATCCCTTTTTAATCCAAGATAATTAAATATTTTCTAAATAAGCACTTTTCATTCGCGTATCGGGAATTCGAGACATTGTGTCCTCCTTACTGGAAATGATTCTCTTTCTCGAATAACGTGAAATACCCTCCTTTTCTTGAAAATTTTCAACGTTTTAATCAAGGATCGTATTTTTTAAAATTCTTTTAAGTTATCAATTTTCGACATCAAGACATTAACTAATCAACTAGGTACCAATTTTGGGCGTTACGAGGGTGCCAATCCTTCCTCGTACGTAACCGACTCCCGAACCCGTTTTCTGAATTTCGTGGACCAAAATCGTTGTTTTAATAAAATTAAATCATTTATTAGAAACAACCAGTTTTTGAGGTGATCCAATCACACCTCATTAAAAAGGATTGGTGGCGACTCCCGTTTTTTCGTTTCATCTTTCAAAACCCTAGTTGACCCCGTTTTCTGTCAAAAAATGGTGTCAACAACTATCATTGTCGAAGATCAGGGAAGAAAGTTGTTTGGGTTTTAGTTTTTAGATTCATGACGTTCAAAGCTATTTCATGAAAAAAAAATTGAACTGTAGAAGAGAAGAATAATGAAAGCTTTCGATTGGTGCAGGTAGTAATGATGATAAAAAAACTCGAATCTAACGTGTTTTGACCCAACCTAATCTGCTAAGGTTGGATTTTTTTTTTGAAAAATCAAGTTTGGGGTGGGTCAAGTTGGTAAAATTAAAAAATAGTAACCGGGCCGAGTGGGGTTTGAGGTAAAGTTGCCCACCCGCCCTAGGATATTTACAAAAATACCCATAATATATACATATATTAAGTTTTTGCTTTCAATTAATAGATATTTAAATAACAAATTAAATAAATTTAGTTTTAAGTTTAAATTAAAAAAATAATCTTATTTGATTTTTAAAAAAAGAAATAGTTAAATTAAATTTAGGTTGGGATGGATGGAGTGGAATCAATTCTCTTATTAAATTTCGAGTTTGAGGCAGATTTATCCTTAATAGTCGAGGTTGGGTTAGGACGGATTGGTCAAGTTTCGGGTCGGAGTTGGGACGGGCAAAAATCTGCCCTACCCTACCGCGCCTCGTTGCCAGTGTGATCAGAAAAAGATAATATAATAACGATTTTAATAGCTTAGTTATTTAAAATGGTAGTTTTATAATTTTTTTAAAATTAAATGACGAAAACATAAATTAATTAATTTAATCCCTAATTTACTTTTTTTTTTAAATCACTTCTCCATGATTCAATCAAGCAGCTAATAGTTTTGATTGAATTTAACGTGTAACACATGGATGGGGTGGTCTACACGTCATTGGCCCCTTAATTTCCACCGTTCATTTAAACTGCCCTGCATTTATTTAATCTAATATTGGCTGTATTTCACGTTCGAACTAGGTTGGACCTTTTAAGATTCAATGTCTTTTTCTTAATTTTATTCAATTTTGTTATTAATTATATATTTATACTTATATTTAAATTTTTGTGTTAATTTTAAAATTAGAAAAATATAAAAAGGTAACAATGATCAAATTGGAAAACAATAACTAAATCTGTAACTTTAAGCATAATATAGACTAATAGTACAATTTAACTAAATAAATTCAATTACGACCATTTGAGTTGAATTAAAATTTTAATATTCAAAAAATACAAATATTAAAATTGATTAAATTAAAATACAAATGATAATTCTATAATTTATATATAATACAAGAATTACTAGCAAAATTGGGCCAACTTAATATTTGAAAAATGTCACGTTAACAATTATTATTAATTATTTTTATTTTAAAATATTTACTAACGTGACATTTTTTCATATAATGTCATATGTCACGGGTCAATATTTAGTTAATCTATTATTAGCAAAATAGTCACAATGAACTATGGTGAAGGTTAATCAAGAGTTTGATTGATTAAGTTTTTAGCTATGAGAGATATGAATTGAGTGTAAACTTTTCACTAGGATTTAATTGGTTTTTTGGTGAGGGTTTTTTTTTTTATCATTATCCCAATTTGACCTAATTATAATGATATTGCCAGGAAGGAAATGGGCCGTAATGAAATGATGGCAGGGCCCATATCCATTATGAAATGATTATTAAGCTAAAAAGTGAGTCAAGACTCAACAAGGATAGCCCTTGCCTTACACCATGTTTCTCCAACCTTTTCTTGTCGAGTTTGGATCATTTTAAATTTGTATATAGCGAAGATAAAAAAATTTAAGGTCAAAATTGAATTATAAATGTTTAAAAGGATCAAGATATAATTTTATTATTTCTGAAAGAACCAAACTATAATTTCATCCTCTTTTTGAAGAGTCTAAGACCCTTATTTACCCTTCACTAGAACCACTCTTAGGTTTGGATTATTGTAGATTTTTCAAATAAAATTTTTTATGTGAGTCATTTTGAATTTGAATTGTTTTGTATTTAGGTTGGACAAGTTTAAATTATTAACTTTCTATTATCAAATTAAATTAGATCAGACTCAATCTTAGATTAATCGAATTGGATGATTGAATTTAAGTAAAATTTGACAACTCTAAACCGATGATAAGATGTTTTATTTTTTTTTAAAGAAAATGTGTATAAATTTGTATGTTGGGTAAATCCATACAATGAACATAAAGTTGATACCGCAAACTAAATATGCTTTTGACAAAGAAAATCGACCCATTAAAATTTGGGTTCAATTTCAATTTGATCCCATCGAAAGTTGTCACACAACATGAGTGAGGCTAAAGTTTTTGGGCCCATGTTTAAGAGCTCCCAATACATTTAAAATTGTAAAAGTTAAAGAATTTTAAGACATTGATGGTGGGTTTGGATGAACGACGGAGTGCGGTATAGTAAGTTTAACTTATTTTTTATCTCACGCTATAGTGTTGTCAGTATCTAATTTCACTGCCACTGCTGTTTTTACATTAACCGCTGGTAAACGCATCGCTTATCCAAACCCACCTTAAGTTTCATCGCTCGTAAATATTATGTATTAGTTCTTTTCTATATTTATTGAGTTTAAGTCTATTACGTGTGAGTTTTATTTAAATTTATTTTGATTTAGATTCAAATATATTTTAATTTGTAATCTATTATACTTTATACTGAGTTGATTCTGATTATAATTCTCAGACATACCTACATTATTTGTGATTTAAATGTACAAGCCACCAAATTGAGTAGGTGAAGATAGAAGTATTGTTAAGGGGATGAAAGACAAATTATATGAAAAGAAGACAAATTTAAAATAAGATGATGACGACAAAAGCTAGGGTGACCAAACAAAATTTATCTTATTATTAGATATTTATTTTAAGGGTGAAAATGAAAATGGAAAGAATTTAGGAGATGAAACACAAAATTATCTTATTTTTATATGTTTAATCTACGGATTAAAATGAGAAAAAAAAAGGTTTTAAGTGTACTCATGTTAAAGTTAAGGTGGTATTCAGATAGATCTCTCTTAACTTTAACAATGATGATTCCAAAATTTAAACTCAGTTTAAATGTATAAGGAAGAAATATGCTGCCACTTCTTCTAAGGGATAAAGACGCATATGGTTATATATAAAATAAATAAATCAACTAATATTTTGTATAATAATAAAATAAATTATATTCTAAAAAAATATGAGTTTAAATCTTAAAAATAAGATTATTAAAGAAAATAATCATGAATTTTAAAAAAATAATCTCTATCTATGATAAAACCCGCAAAACCGACGTAGGGAATATAAATAGGGACCTGCCACAAGGCAGAAATGTGTAGCAGAGGGAAAAGTTGTGGCATTCCAAGAAGTTGGGTACCCAAAAATTCCATAATCACTACCTTGGTGGACCAAATAAATTATCTTCGGCCGAAGGTTGAAGACAGAATATACATTTATAAGGGCACTGACACAATAAATCCAAAATTTTGCAGCTGCCGGTCATTTGACAATTACAATTGAGCCCCCATCGACCATCCTATCAAACACAAAATCCAAGCCAACCAATTGCCACACATTCTCCAATATCCAACCTCTACTCAACCCAGCAAATCGTGGATGAAACCTACCTCACTCCTGATTCACAACCTCAAATGCCAAATAATAATAAGATGATTCTGATTGAAAGGTGGGGTGAGGTGTTTTGGAATGCATTTAGCTTATTTTTTTATTTTACGTTACAGTATTGCTATAGTATCTAATCTTATCGTCACTGTTATTTTTACACTAACAACAGATAAACGCATCGCCATCCAAACCCACCCTTAATCCTTCCTCAATTAAAATATAATGATATGCCACTTTTAATTCATCTGATATCATAATTTTTTTTTTTAAAAAAGGTATAAATACAGTAAAAAATAATACATCTGAATAACTTTAATCAATGTCAACACGTAATAGGACTTAAATAAAAATATCTAAACTTTCAATGGTTAATTAATCATGGTTTAATGTATCATATATATATTTAGTAATTGAAATATTTTTGGGTGGGGTTAGTGATTAAAAATAGCTTCCTTAAATCTAAGCTTAATTAAACCCTTAATTATTTCCAAATAAAAAATAAACCTAAGAAAGGGTCCCAAAAATTTCCTTAAAATTCTAATTCCATTATTTCAACTGTGTTTTTATAGCTGTCTCCTACCCTTTGGAGTAATGAAGTGCCAATTTTGTACAATAAGAATCTAATTATTTGTTTTAATGGGAAACTTTCTTTTTTCTCATGAATTAATTCCAATTTTTCTTTGGAATTTCCTATACATATAATAGGAAAACATAAAAAAATAAAGCAATAATTATTATTTTTATTTTGTATTAATGTGGACCTTAAACTTTGATTATAATGTTTGAATTGATAAGGTAAAAAAGAGACCAATTTTGTCTTTAATTACCATTCTTTCATTGTAATGGGATGTGATTGCAAGAAACACATTAAAATAATGGTGTAAACGAGGTCCTTGTGCTTGTAATTTATTTAGGTGAACCAATGATTATGAGGTCAAAAATCTTAATGCTGAACTTAAACAACTCATTAGCCAACGTGTGAACTCAAACACAAATAATTGAAAGTATTCTTTTATGTTTCGATTTTTACCATGCATCAAGCTCAAGTTTTAAATGTTGTCCCCAACATCAATCGTCAAATTTCAAATTGACCTTAATCTCAAACTTGAATTACAACTCCAAATTACTCTTAGAATTGAGAATCCTAACTAAAGCTATTCCGATTATACCAAAACAAAGTTGTATACAATTGCAAATTATAGGAGTTTAAAAGCAAATTAACTAAATGAAAATCGAATCTATTTTAACCAAAATAAAAAATCAAGCAAACTCTATTTAAACTACTATATAAAATTCTAATAAAGGTATAAAAAAAATCTTCATAAAAAAATAAATTAAATTAACGTTTGACTGTTAAATTATGTAGGCATGACAATCAGAAATATTCGACAATGACATGAGGCATGCCATGTGAAATTAATGTTAATGTGGCATGTTATTTTAAAAAAAATTATAAAATCATAAAATATATAAATTTTATAAAAATGAAAAATTATAAAATTTTAAAAGTACATAAAATTTTAAAAATATATTTTTATATTTTCAATATAAAATTTGGTAAATTTTAATAAAAAAAATATGTTATTTACTTCTTGAATGGTGACACTAAGGTGTTTCCAAAATTTGATTCATCTGTTCAATAAGTATTAAGTTGGATTTTAATATGACTTTTTAATTAAATTTAAAAAAGTTACTTGCTCCAGCTTAATTCTAATATGTATCGAATGAATAGCTCAGACTTTAAAGAGATTTTATTACCGATTTTTTTTTAACTTTATATATTTATATGATGTTAAACCTAAAAGTTTGACACCAAACCCATGCAATTTGGGTTACATTTATGATATCGTCTAGTTTCCACTTAGGGTTTAAAAAGGATAAAATATTGCATAAGTTTTTATATATATTTTTAAAAATTTTGAATTTTTATTTTTAAGAATTTACTTTTAGATTTCATAATTCAAGTCTAACTGTTAATATTGTTAAAATTTTTTTATTAAATTTGTTGATGTGGCATTTTAAAATTAAAGAAAAACTCACTTGGTAGCCATATAATTAAAAAAATGACGTTGTAATGAACCTAAATTTAACAAAAAAAATAGCAGTGTTAATAATTGAATTTGAATTTTGAAATCTGAAAAGTAGAGACTAAATTTTTGGAAATAAAAGTAAATAGGCTAAATTCTAGATTTTTGAAAAGTAGAGGGACTTATGGCACAATTTAACTGAGAGAAAAGGATCCATCATATTTAAAAAAGGGTTAATATCCTATTTAGTACTTGAGTTTGGCTTCAATGTTCACTTTAGTACTTGAGCTTTTTTGTCCCAATTTGACACCTAAGTTTGGCTTTAATATTTATTTTGGCATCTGAATCTTTTCAATCTGAAACTTGAGTTTCTCTTTGCCCCAATTAAGTACTTGAGTTTGACTCCAATATTCAATTTGGTACATGAACTTTTTTGTCCCAATTAAGCACCTATTTCTTTTACTGGAGTACACGTGTCAAATATTCGTTAGGCCACATGATGATGTTTGGTTTGGATATCAAATTGAACATCATAGCTAAACTCAGAGAACAAATTTAATATTAAGGCTTAGAAAAATAAAAATCTGAAGATGAAAATGATAGATTTTGATGTTCCACCGTTACACACACTTTCCAAGTGATGGACGGTCGAAATTAATCAGCAGCCTTGGTTACAATGACTTGTTTGGTATATACATAATTAAGCTGCTACATTCATGAATCATATGAATATACACAATTGAGAAGGGCAGATAGGGAGAAGGGTCGCTGAGTTAAGTTAACCCTTTTCTAGAAAACATAAAATTAGCCCAAATTTTTCATTAATTTTCATTTTCATTGGTTTTATTTTATAAATTAAATCCCCCACCTCGCATTAGCAGCCCAACGGCTTTTCATTTTCTTTTTAATCGGATTAATTTGAATTAAATTTTAAAGTTCTCAGATTATTTTAATTATGGGTTTCACCTTTTAAACATTATATTAAATAAATTTGAATTATTTATGATTCGAGTTAAGTTTGAGTTGTTTCGAGTTCGTATAATACAAATAAATAATAATTTTGGTGGTGTTTAAGTATAAAAAAACATAATGGGAAGTAATATAAATGTTCATCTGTTTTTAAAAACGTTTATAATTAAAAAGGCCTAAAGCCTAACCTTTGGGGAGTCATCATCTCCAACATCTCTCTCTCTCTTTTTCTATGTTTTCTCTCTCTTTCATTTGTTCCAATGTTTGAGAGAGAGTGAATTGAGTAGCTTCATCCACAAGTGAAAACAATAAAAATATATATATACAGAGAGAGAGAGACATGGGAAGGGCTCCTTGTTGCTCTAAAGTTGGGTTACACAGAGGTCCATGGACACCTAGAGAAGACACATTGCTTGTCAAGTACATTCAAGCTCATGGCGAAGGTCACTGGCGATCCCTCCCTAAGAAAGCCGGTAATCGAAACTCACTCGTATTCGAAAAACGGAAAGTGGTATTTACGAATCACTCGCACCATGTGATGTTTTCTATAATGTTGCAGGGCTACTTAGGTGTGGAAAGAGTTGCAGGCTGAGATGGATGAACTATTTGAGACCGGATATCAAAAGAGGGAACATAACACCCGACGAGGAAGACCTCATCATCCGATTACATTCACTCCTCGGCAACCGTTGGTCTCTCATCGCCGGAAGGCTTCCGGGTCGAACCGATAACGAGATTAAAAACTATTGGAACACCCATCTAAGCAAACGTTTATTAAGCCAAGGAACCGATCCGACCACCCACAAAAAACTACCACCGGATAACCCGGTTGTCGTCCTTGTCCCGAAGAAGAAAAGGAAGAACAAATCTACAAAACCAACCGAGCAAGAAAAACCCAAAATCCATCTCCCAAAACCCATTAGATTTACATCTTCAGTGTGTACCACTAAGTCTTCGAGCCAAGGAGGTGAAAATGGACAAGTCCTCGTCCCATGGTCCAAATACATCAATGATGATGAAAACCGAACTGGGTTTTTATGTTATAATGACGATCATGATCTTATCAACAGCTCAGATTTCGAGTGCCAGTCTCATCATGATCATGACCATGATCATGTACTAGGTGCTGAAGGTGACAGTAATGATTCACTAGAGAAGATATATGAAGAGTACCTGCAGCTGTTGAAGACGAATGAAGATCAAGTACAGTTGGATTCTTTTGCTGAATCATTACTGATATGACGACGATGATGACGTTTAAGTGGAGAAAGAAATATGGAAATCTAGTTGATTTTTAGTTATATTATACGTCCATGAAACGTCAAATGATGGGTTTTGAGTTTAACTCTCTACCAATAAAGGTTGGTTGAATGTTGAATCTTTTAGGTTGTCACGTGCTTATCTTCTTTACCGACATGTACTTTGTAAAATTGACAAACACAATGGCACTTCTTTTTCTTTTCATATAAATCTCTTTCATACATTTTATTAATCAACAAATTAAATTAGATACTCTAAACTATTTGTAAGTTTATGTCTTCATAAAATTATAGATGATAACTGTATTATTTAAAAATATTTATTTAAGTTATTGGACTGTTAAAATCGCTATAGTATGAACTTCTTTGTTCGTATTGTCTATACCAATTGAAAGCTCTTATTTCCCTTTTCTTCTATAATTCAATTTTTTTTTCATGAAATAGTTTTGATGCATCAGATCAAAGTATAAGTTTAAGAGGTGAATCTAGAAGCTAACACTTGGCCTTGTGTCAGATCTAGGGGTGAAGTCAGAAATTCTTTTAAAGGACTAAAATTGAGTTATAAAATTTTTAAAGGTCAAAGTATAAATTTATCATATATTAACTTTTGATTTCAGAATTTTTAATGGGCTAAACATGAAAATTTTTATTTGGGAGGGTAAGTTGCAATTTTTTCATATATTAATTTCTAATTTAATCTATAATAGGAGGGTTAAATAATCTTATATATATATTTTCCTTTCATGTAAAGAAAGTCAAAATATACGGTGAGTCTTTATATTTTATCAAAGTAAAATTAAAGGCATAATAATAAATTTAACTCTTAACGTTTATAAATTTTTTTATTAATTAGACTTTTATTCTTTTTAGCTAAATTTGAACTTCCATACTAAGGTTAGCACGGTTAATAATATCAGCCCAGGTATTAATTACACGACCTTGACTATCAACTACGGATTGGTTAAAATTGAAACCGTTTAGGTTGAAAGCCATAGTGCTAATACCTAAAGTAGTGAACTAGATACCTACTACAGGCCAAGCCACTAAAAAGAAATGTAAAGAACGAGAATTGTTGAAACTAGCATATTAAAAGATCAATCGGCCAAAATAACCAAGAGCAGCTACGATATTTTAAGTTTCTTCCTCTTGACCGAATCTGTAACCTTCATTAGCAGATTCATTTTCTGTGGTTTCCCTGATCAAGCTAGAAGTTACCAAGGAACCATGCATAGCACTGAATAGGGAGCCGCCGAATGCACCAGCTACGCCTAACATGTGAAACGAATGTATAAGGATGTTGTGTTCAGCCTGGAATACAATCATGAAGTTGAAAGTGCCAGAGATTCCTAGGGGCATACCATCAGAAAAACTTCCTTGACCAATTGGATAGATCAAGAAAACAACGGTAGTAGCTGTAACATGAGCTAAATATGCAACAGCGATCCAAGGGCGCATACCCAGACGGAAACTAAGTTCCCACTTACGACCCATGTAACAAGCTACACCAAGTAAGAAATGTAAAACAAGTAACTCATAACTAGGGCCGCCATTGTATAACCATTCATCAACAGATGCCGCTTCCCAGATCAGGTAAAAGTGCAAACCTATAGTTGTAGAAGTATGAATAATGGCACCAGAAATAATATTGTTTCCGTAAAGTAAAGATCCAGAAACAGGTTCACAAATACCATCAATATATACTGGAGGAGCAGCAATGAAGGCGATAATAAATACAGAAGTTGAGGTCAATAAGTTAGGGATCACCAAAACACCAAACCCTCTGATGTAACGACGGTTTTCAGTGCTGGTTATCCAGTTACAGAAGCGACCCCATAGGCTTTCGTTTTCGCGTCTCTTTAAAATTGCAGTCATGGTAAAATCTTGGTTTATTTAATCATCAGGGACTCCCAAGCGCACAAATTATCTAGAACTAGATAATTGAAGGCTTGTTATTCAACAGTATAACATGACTTATATACCCGTTGTAATACTCAATTTTAGCCCGGACTCACATATGGAAACATAATCTTTGAGGATATGCAATCTTAGATATGATATGCAATATTAGATATGATATATGCAATCTTAGATATGATATGTAATCTTAGAAGATGTGATTTTGTAATCTTAGAGATTTAATTTGTAGATACCCTTTAATCTTCACCGTTGATGTAATTGATCTGTACCGTTGGATTTGGGGAGGCTCAGCTATAAATAGAGGCCTCTCCCTTCATTGTAAAGGAGAAAAAAAGAAAAAGGAGGAATAAAAAAAGAGAACGATTGGCAATTTTTTAAAGGTGGCTTACTATTTTTTTCTTTCGATTATTTTTGTACTTATTTACGATTTTAAAAAAGGGAGAAGGTGATACCACTGCGAATTTTATTTATTTATTTTATTTAGCCCCTCCGCCTTTTAATATCTTTAAAATTAAGTTTTTTTTATTTTTTAATTTACCCTTTTATTCATTTTAAAATTCAATTCGATCCTGATTGGACGACGCCGTTTAGGAAAATAAGGAAAATCTCCCTTCCGGTCCCTCCATGTAATATGCGCGTTCAATTTGGTCCTTCAGTCTCCATTTATTTACAAATTTGCCTCAGAATTTTTATTTACAGTTCAAATTAGCTTTTTTTTATTTTCTTTATTTTTAATTAATTAGTTTTTTTATTTTTTTATTTCTTTTTCATATTTAATTATTATTTTTTAAAATATATGTATATATTTTTTACATACGTAGGTTTATTTTTGTAGTATAATATAATTATTTTTATTTTATTTTTATTTATATGTAATTATTTTTTATAATCTATATGTATATATTTATTTTAGTATATATATGTATGTATACATATTAATATTTTTAACCAATTTTTATTTATTTATATATATGAATATATTTATTTTAAAAAAATGCAAATATATGTTTTTTAATATACTTTATAGTTTATATTTTTTTCCTTTATTTTCATAAATGAATCATGTATGTATAAGTTTCATAGCCCAATATTCCATATGTAAATTATGTGTATGGCTTTTATTTTAATGTATATATTATGTGCCTTTTATTCTTTATGTTTTGTTTATTTTCTTCACTCGATTATTAATTCATGTTTTCGTTTATATGTTAAAAAGATTTTTTTATTTTGATCATTTATTTGATATTTTGTATGTGATTATTTTTATTATGTATATTGATTTTATTTATTCATTTATTTATATTATTTCTATGCCACTGTGATATTTACTATTGCATTATTTAATATAGCATCACATCATTTTTTTACTCGATTTCAAACTTTTCAAAATTGAGATAATGCTCGTATTTAGGATTTTTAAGGAAATTGAGCCCTAACGTATTGGGTTCCGATTTTCTTTGTTAAATCTAACAATCGGGCATTTCTCTTTAATAAAAAAAATAAAGAACTCATTATTGGAAATTCAACACGTTGTGTCCTAACGTATTGGATGTGACGCATTGATTTCTCGAAATGAATATTCTAAAAAAATAATAAAGGAAATATTCCGAGTTTGAGATTCTAAAGGAATTGTGCCCTAACGTATTGGGTCGCGATTTCTTAAATCTTGAATAAATGAATATTCTTTTAAATTTTTATTGCACTAGTATTTTGGCCTAATTCATTTTTGGGGAAAATTAGAATGTCATGCCCTAACGTATTGGGTGTGGCATTTTCTTTCTCTGAAATGATAAAGGTTTTAATACGTAATGATTTTAAGTTTTTTCTAAGGATTATATTTCTTCAAATTTTCGACATTAAGACATTAATTAATTAACTAGGTACCAATTTTGGGCGTACGAGGGTGATAATCCTTCCTCGTACGTAACTGACTCCCGGATCCGTTTTTCTAAAACTCGTAGACCAAAGCCGTTTTTTTAGGTGATCCAATCACACCTCAATAAAAGATTGGTGGCAACTCCCAATTTTAATTTTTTTAAAAAGTCGACAACCTAAAATTTTTTGTTTTTTTCAAAAAAAAGGTTTCGACACCCGTGTCAACCAATATAAAATAAAAAATATACATCTAGGATCGTATCTAGATTTATCATTTTTTTTCTTAAGTTAGAAAAAGAAAATACGGATTGAAATGAGCTTTTCAAAAAGAGTTAGATTGTTTTTTAATGGCAATACTAATTAAAATGTTATATTTTTAAAAATGGTAACCAAAATAGTGATCCATGTGTACTTTATGCTTTTAAATTTTTTTTTATGAAATTTATATAATTTTTTGAATTTTATTATTTTTATTTTTAATATTTTATGATTTTTAAATTATTTGTTGATGTGGCATATAAGACAAATAGTGTTTTGTTAGCATGAAACACATATGAACTGCCACACGAGTTGCCATGGCAATATCGTTAAAAACTAATGTTTTAGTTAGTATTTCCATTAAAAAAATATTTTGACTCTTTTTGAAAGGTTAATAGTCAAATTTAGCTCATAAAAAGGATAATGACCAAATTAACACAAAAATGTAAACAATTAAATTATCATATATTTTCTATTTAAAAAATTCTAATATATTCTTTAAGATTAGGTTGGCCTTATATGTTAATAAACATGCTAAGTTTGCAACTATAACGGGAGATATTAATAACTTTAATAATTAGATTAAAACTTTTAAGTTGAAAAGAAATGAGATTCAATTTTTAACTTTTTTAAATGTATATACTTTGATTCAACCTTAACTTAGTTGGCACCTTTGCTATTGCAATAACTAGGAGAATGTGGGTTCAAGCATGCTTAAACACATATTATCCTTTGATTAAAGGGTAGGGGTGGGCATTCAATCAAATTGAGAGAAAAAAAATTCTAGTTAGTCGAGTTAACGAGTCTTATTTTATCATCCTAACTCAATTTGAATTTTTTAATCGAGTCGAGTGAAATGAAATTCGAGTATAGTCAAATTGAGTGAAATTGTTCGATTTCAATTTTAAAAAAAATTAAACATGTCAAAATAAAATCTTCTTACAATTTAATTAATTTCATGTTAAAGCACATAAATTTGAAACCATATATATTTGAACTCTTTGAAAGGAAAATTAGAGAAAAAAATAAGATACTTTATTATGATAAACTTGAATTTGTAATTTACTTGTTTAGGTCCTTAAAATTATTATTTTGAAATTTTTTTTAAATTATGAAAATTTGAAATTTTTATAAATATTTTTGAATTTTTGAAAATTATTTTTATATTTTTTTTGCTGAGAGTAACCGATTTGCTCGTTTTTGAAATTGAGAGGGACTATAGGGGTATTTACACCAATTTGTTATTTGAGTTATTCGAATTATTTGAGTTATTCAAATTGTAAAATTTAACTCGGCTCGAACTCAAAAAATCAAATTACTTATTCAAGTTAACTCCAAAAAATATGTAACAACCTGATTTTAATGGTACCGAAATCGGTGGTTTCAGAACCCCGTTTATTGATGGTTTTCCATAAGTTTTCATATTTCATGATTACTGGTTTATTATATTGTTATAATAACTTCTGAGTAGATAATTCGATTGAATATATAATTGATTTTAGTTTAAGGACTAAATAGTAATGAAGGTAATAGTTAGTCATCCTTGACCTTTAGGAGGTAAAAGGTTTTATATAGCGATTGTCCACTTTCAATGTTAGTAGACGGTTGGTGCATGGATTTGGATTAATACTTGTTAGGATGTTAGTAAAATAACACTTTGATAAATGTGAGAGTAAGTATTTAAGTTGAAGGAAAGAGAATGATTTTGATTCTCATATTCTTCTTCGAAATCTCACCATAATAGGAGGAAAGAAAAACTTTAAGAATATCCTTAGCTTTCAGCGTTGCATGGTAAGTAAATTGTAGTTTGATAATTCTCATAAATTTTATGAATTTTTGAACGTGATAACTCAATTTAGCTAACCCACGTGTATGTTTTCAAAACTGTTAAAATTTTGAAGTGTTGCCATTTTTACGTGCTTGAGGTGTTGATGTTAATTGATTAGATTAGAAATTTAGATAAGAAAAAGATTTACCTGGTAAAGTGAAGAATTGTTATTCTTAATTATAAAGATTCAAGTATGAACGTCCGAAACGTGTTTAAATGCATTGTAAGTTGATGAATAGTATTTAGAATTTCAAGTGATAGAATTGAACTGACTTATATGTATACAGTGAGATGATGAATGATATTTGGTTGATAAGAATTGAATTAAATTATGTTATATATCAATATTTGAATCCACTAAGAGAAGACCACGAAAAAAGGAAGGTTGTTGAGTAGGCTTTCTTGTGGTGTGTTACCATTCCGTCAGGTAAGTACATAAAAATATAAGCACTGTTTAATTATTCGTTAATTTTATTATTTAAATTATATCATCCTGAGACGTGGCCTAACATCTAGACAATGATTCGTGACTCAGCAATACTTGTATAGTCCCTCTTTTGTTTAACATATGACATGTACCTAGGTTGTGAGTTAATTTTGTATATTATATATGTAACAACCTGATTTTTTATGGTGCCAAAAACAATGGTTCGAGGACCACAATTCTGACGATAGAGTTAGTAAATCTATTTAATACTATTTACGATTCCATTATATTGTTTTATTGATGTTTGAAATGGTAAATTCTGTTAGCAGGTTAGAAATGAAAATGTACGGACTAAACCCTAAGAATTAGCAAATAGTTAATCAAATGAGTTTAAAAAATAATTGTTCAAGGCTCAAAGTGGTAAATAACTACTCCTACATATGGTAAGGCTGATTGTGTCAATGTTTAGTAGAGACACCTGTTAATTTTCATTTAACGATGAGAATTAGGGTGTTAAGTGTTAGGCTAAAGTGGATGGAAATAAAGTCTTATTCTCGTCTTCCTTCACCGAAAACATTGTTCTCGATAGAAGAAAGAAAAGCTCCAAGCTTTCTCGAGTAATCGACTTTGTATGTAAGTGTTTTCAAATCCTATTATTCATAAGTTTCATATTTTTGATATCATTGTATCTTGATTTAGCTAACTTGCATGTTTGATTTCAAAACTGCTGGAGTTAGAAAGTTGTAATTGATTAAATGAATGTATTAACGTATAGATTAAGAGCCAAATCAACCTATTGGTAACAGAGGGAAAGCAAAACTCTTGGAATAGTCTCTAATATCTTGCTCTGTTGTTGTACTAGATAAGCTCATAGGGTGTTATTATTGTAACATCCCACGCTCAACCCGTCCACCAAATCCAGGTATGGAGCGTCACAAATGGACCTATACTTAATTTGACTAACTTAGTTGCTACAATCCTAACACTATAGTTAAAAATAATAATTCTTGCAACTAAATCCTTAAACCAGTAAATGTTTAAAACTTCAAATTATTTTCATCTCTAAACAAATTATTTGTTTACAAAGAAATTCTTAAACCTAGCTAAGGACTATCTATCCTAACGTCCAGATTCTAAGTATACTATTTGGCTTCCTTGTTATCGATTCTATGGAAAAGCCTCTAATGGTAGCCATTTCCTATGTGCATGGCTCTTTTGAGTCATTGAACAACCTTGCAAATCCTGCGAACATTAGACAACTCCATAAGTTCAAGAAAACTTAGTGAGTTATTTCACTACATCATAAATAAGCTTTATCGTACGAGGATGTCAAATAAATTAACATATAAATACTCCTTACTTGCTCAAGAGTATTTGTTATCTGGGTGGTGGTCTCCATCCAATCCTCCATGTTATATGGCTCCGCTCGACGATATTTCAGATGCCTCGCCATATCAGCGAAACCTACTCTTACTCCTTATCTTTCCTTCCTTTCATGTTTCCCCCTTACACAGGGTATTCGTTGCCTTTTACATTACCTCACTGCATTCCTTCCCTGGCGGATCTAGTCGAACCAATCCTTGGCAGACTCTCCTTTTCATACCATAATCTCAAAGGACCTGTGGACATTTTCGTAACACGCTGTCCTTCAGCATGACTCACCACTCTAGCAAACCTATTCTCATTCTACCTCATTATTCACGGTGAGGGATTACTACCAGTAATTCGCCCCTCACCTCAGCCCTTACTTGAAATTTTACCTGTCTCATAAGTGAAGGTTAATCTATCTTGGTAGACCAACAAGTTGTCGCCCATACGACTACGCGAGCCTGTCATCTCACTTGCTTGTATCCTCCTTACGAAGCTATCTTTTCTACGGTGTACCAGCACTAGACCTTCCTCAAAAAGGAATAATCTTGATAGACATACTGTCCCTTGTGCATTATCCTTATCCTAGGAGTGAGACTCCCATCCCTTTCCATGAGACTTGCTTTTCGAGTACAACTTTATTGAGCTCCCTTTGGTGGCTCTTCATTTCGAATCCTTGCTTGTGATCCTTGGATATTTCCATTCTTCATTTCCATACTTTGTTGGTAGTAGTCTTATCCTATTCTATCTTCCTTTAATTCTCGTTGGGTCTTCGCCCATGCCTTATTGGCTTCCATCACTTTTAGCGGATTCCTTAATATCTCTTTTCCATTATTTACACATTCCTTAGTCTCTTTTTCCACATTCGCGGTTTCTCATGCTTGACGCACTGGTCGTTTACCCCTCATTTGAGGTCCTAACGTACTTACTACATTTGTCCCATGGTGGAATCTATGGGTCTCCAAAGTCAGGCTATGGTCTTATACCATTTTTTCTTGTTCTTTGCGTCCCATCAGACTTACCCCGTGTTTACTGTCCTAATGAACATACCTCGTGTTAACTGTCCTGATGGACTTATCCGTGTTTATTGTCCCAAAAGACTCTTTATATTTTGTGTTTACTATCTCGACGAACTTACTTTATGGATGCCATGGAGTCTTTCATCCATTGTCTTACACCTATCCGCCATATTGACGTACTATCTTATGATGCCATGAATTCTTTCATCCATGATCTTACTCAACAAACCTGACTGCCATAACGTCTTTCATCTATGGTCTTACACTGCATTCCTTATACGTTATACTGTTTACCTTGCTACCGTGGCATAAATTGATGAATTGGTTAGTGGTGAGACATTAATGTTATATTTAGGGTGTTGGATGTATGTATTATGTTTAAAACAAGTTGAATATGAATTTGGCCAACTTGTTAAGCCATTATGAATTGGTACCATTTGGAAATAGGCAGCCACGTCGTAGCATCAAGCCCATTAACGTCGCGACGAGATTAAGTCAGTGAGTTGGGTCACAATGAGGAACCCTCGAAGTCACGACGTCAACCTGATAGTTTTGAAATTTTGCAATTTGGACCTAATTTGACCTCAAGTTAGCAAAAGAGCTCTTGTAAGCTCGTATAAGATTGAGAAATGATGGAAAATCATTTTGAGATCGAATATTATTGTTAATAACATATATAAAAGGGTAAATTGAATCGTAGTTACTCTAGTAGTGGATATGGCATCTCGTAGCTTGGACCTAACGACCGAGTCGGGCATGGGGTGTTACATGTATACCCAATGCACCAGCATTCAGTTCCTTATCTATCTGAACTCAGGCTTTTACTTACATCAAAGTATACAAGTCATGCATACATAGTCCATCATCCACTCAGGATTAAGGTATCTATAAACGTCACAAGTGAATAAATCCATAAACAAATCTAAGATCTATTCTGCTTTGTTCCTGTTTGATTTACTGTTAGTCCAGTCAATCACATTTATATCTCTATCTTCTAGGAGTCATCCGCTCCGATGCTCAATACAAAACATCCCCCCTATTGGACTTGATAGACAGTATATTAGTGTTTCAATCGGTTTGGTAATTTCTAATTAGACTAAAGAAATGTTTAGGTTCATCTACTAATAAAAGTTGTCTTTTCGTATTACGATCCAACCATGTAATATCACTTAGTATTAGTTAAGTGTTAGATAACCAGTGATTCAATATTTGCTTCCATTTTACTTTGCGTGCAAAAACATTAAGGACAATATACAAATGGTGTTAATGTAATTAATGAATATTTTTATTAAACCAATTTGTTTGAAAAATACAAGTATATTTAGACGAAAATACTATATTAAGGGCACTAGATTCCAACACGTGGTCCCATTACTTTTCAGCCTTTGCCCGTTTCCTCGGCTCTGGCTACTACCCCTATGGCTTCCTCTATTATTGTGTCTTTAATGGTGAATCCTTCCGTGATTGCCTTGGGGAGGATTCTAAATGCTGTGCTAATATATTACCCAATCTTATATATTTCCCTTTGGAGTGAAGAAAGTCAAAATATATTTAGGTCCCTATATTTTATCAACGCTTGTAATTTAGTTCTTATACTTTAAAAATGTTAAAAATTAAGTGCACGATGATAAATTTAGCTCTTAACATTTACATTTTTGTTAATTTGGCTCTTTTTTAGCTAAACTTTGATAATCAACTTTTTAAAAAGAGTCAAATTTGACCATAAACCTTTGAAAAAAGTCAAATTGCTTTTTTTTTCTAATGGAAATATTGAGTTAAACATTAATGCTACGTTTGGTTGGAGTATTATTTTCCACATGTTTTAGTAACTGGTTAGCCATAAACTAATCACAATTGGTTATTTTTAGCCACTCACTTGACTTGCTTGTGGCAAAGAGAAGGAAAACTTTTCGCTTATTTTAAAGAGGTCCTATTTTTACAAAAGTTTTTACTCATCATTCTAATTGCATGTTTAAATTTGTATTAATTATTCTTTATTTTATGCAACTATTTTAGAACATGTGTTAAATAAGCTTTTTCCTTTTGTTATTGTACTAGTAGCCAAATGTAACATAAATTTTTAAAGATGGCATTCTGTATAGCAATCTACGTGTAATTCAAGCTTTTTTCAAAAAAAAATTATGAGCTTTATATAATTTTTTTATTTTTTATTTTTAAGTATTTTATATATTTTAAATTATTTATTGATGTGACATATAAGGCAAATAGTATTATATTAGCATGAAGTACACGTGGGTTGCTACACGAGTTGCCATGCCAACATTGTTAAAACTAATGTTTTAGTTAGGATTTGCATTAAAAAAAATGATTTTGACTGTTTTTAGAAGGTTAATGTCCAAATTTAACTCAAAAAAAGAATAAGGGCCAAATTGACAAAAAAAAATGTAAACATTGAGAGCTAAATTTATTATTATGCCAAAAATTAAATTATCATATCTTTTCAATTTAAATATTCTAATCTAATCTTTAATGTGTATTGATTAGGTTGACTCTATATGTTAATAAACATGCTAAGTTGAACGTATAAACTGAAAAAAAAGAAGAAGATTTTTTAACATTTTAAAATATATAGACTTGGTTTGAACCTTAACTCAATTGGCACTATTACTATTGCAACAACCAAGAGGTTTGGGGGAAATTATAGATAGTAGTAAGATCTGTATCAAGATATATATATAGGTTAAAATATACTCTAAGTCCTTGTAGTCTTTGTACATTTGAAATTTAGTCCCTCTACTTTATAAATTTAAAAATGCAAGTCTAATTGTTAACATTTTTTTTGGTTAATTCAAGTTCATTAATTACAATATTATTTTTCTTGTTACATCATTGTCAAATGAGTATTTTTTTTTAATTTCAAAATATCATACCAACAAATTTGATAGAAAAATTTTAAGGTGGCGTCAACAATTGGATCAGAATTTTGAAATCTAAAAAATATAGCAATTAAATCCTTCAAAATAAAAGTAAAAGAACTAAATTTCAATTTTATAAAAGAAAAAAAAAACAAGACTTGAAGCATATTTTAACTATATATTATATCGCAAACTTTGTTAAAATTTAGAGACTAAACTATTTATTTTGACCTTCAAAGAATGGTTTATACTTGCATTCTTCCTTAAAAAATGTGTAATTATGATATAATTAAGATATCAAGAGTTTATTTTTTGTGAAAATAAAATACAACCAATTAAACTAAACCAAAAGGATTGTCTGTAAACAATTGCAACCCTTCCTCTTTAATATCAGCTTCTATGTTTTCTTCCCTAGGGATGTACTCGATTTTCCAGTTTCCTACATTCTTCAGGAGATGGTGGATCCACCTGATTAGCGTCAATCTAGAGGGCATTGGATTCATAATTTAGATAGCTTTAATAGCTTCCAAACTATCCATTTGTATCAACACTTAATTACCTTGCTTTTCTTGCACCAGTGACAGACCATCCTAAATACCCTATAGTTCAACTTCTAGGATTGAGCATTTTCCCAACTAACAACTAAAGCCAATGATCCACACCTCGTGGTTGTCCCTCAAGGTTCCCCCTACAACAGCAAAACTTGAATCCACTTTAACTGAACCATCAGTTCTTAGTTGCATCCATCTGTTTGTCCAGTTATGCTCTACATTTGCCCTTTGCTTCACAATAGAATTAATCTTGGGTAGAGATGCGTACTGTTTTGCCTAACTATATGACCCTTTGATAATCTCTTCTGCACTTCATGGTGCTCCCTAAAAAAAAAATCCCTACTGATTATAATTAATACCACTATAAAAAATAAATTTTCATTTAAATGATTGAATTAATAATAAATTAAATATTTTAAATGTAATGTTCACTTCTACTCATAATATTTTTAAATATTTAATTAGAGAAATTTCCTCTTAATTTAAATTACAAACAATTATGTTGTAAAGGAGACATGTATTTTAATAGGTTAAAGAAGCATTAATATAGTAAAAATTAGATTATTTGTCTAAATTAGCATCAATGTAATTAATTACTATAATAATAAGAGTCCTACTATGGGGACTATGTATTAAATTGCAATACCCATTGTTTCTTAGAGTAGAAGGCTAAATTGGGGTATTGTAAAAACCTCTAAAAAGGAATTTTGATAGAGGAAGCAATAATTGCAAGTCAAAAAGGTTAGGAAGTTGTTTTGTAATTTATAAATAGAAACTTCCAATTAGGGTTTTTCTATCTGCTACTTATAATGATGATCATGATTTTATCAACAGTTGAGATTTCAAGTGACAGTCTCATCATCATGTAGCAGGTACTGAAGGTGACAATAATAATTCTCCAAAGAAGCTATAGGAAGAGTACTTGCAACTGTCGAAGACAAATGAAGATCAAGTGTAGTTATATTCTTTTGCTCAATGATTATTGATACAAGGGTGCCAAAAATAAACTGGATCTTGTTGATTTTTAATTATGTTATTTGTCCATGAATGCCAAATGGTTTTGAGTTTATTGAAGAACCTTTTATTAATGAAGAGAGAAAGGTAATTTTCTTTTTTAACACAAGTCATTTTTACTAAAAAAATTAGAGAGGTTCGTATTTTAGGAATTAGATTGTATTTTGCTCTCTCTATTAAAAAAAAAGGTAAATTAGTCCATGTACATTAGATGAAAGAGCAAACTGGTTTTTATTAAAAATCTCATTCATTTTTACTAATAAAAATTGGTTTATGTATGTTAGCATGAGATACACGTGACATGTTATGTATAGCTGTCTAGTTATTTCCCCAATCACAGTAGTTGGATTATACCTCTAAATGGAATATAAGCTTTTTTTCAATATTGTTTTTTCTCTAAAGAACTTTAAAACATTGTTTGGTTCCTAAAAATATTTTTTTTATTTTCATTTTCAAACAATAAATTTTATTTTTTATTTTTTAAAAATTGAAAAATTGAAAAATATGTTTAATAAATTGAAATAAAAATCAGTTTTCAATAATAAAAGGATGAAAACATGTTTGGTAACTATATTTTTCATAATAGAAATACGAGAAATAAACATAAAATATTTTTACATTTATATGTATTCAAGCCAAGATACTGGACTTAATATTTGAAAACCTGTTGAAAAAAAAATAATTTTGCATTTATATGAATTTGAACTATGGCCAATTTATTTAAATTTAAAAACCATTGTTTGCATCATTTTCACTTTTACAAATAATTTTTTAATAAAAATAATGAAAACAACTTTTTTATTGTTTTCTAATTTTCACATATTTTCATTTTTTTTAAAATTTTCAACCAAACACATTTTCTTTAATGCTTTGCTTTTTCCAAGAAATGTATTTCCTGAGACCAAATAGAGCATTAGCTTTTTAACACCCAATCTTGTTTCGTACTAGTTCATAATTCATCATTCAAGTATTTTACCTATTTTGTTATTAATGAAATCTTTTTGGTTTTACATCTTTGTATTCTTCCTAGAATGTTTTTTGTCGCAAAAGATCCTTTCATAGCTTTAACATCCACAATGTCAAAAACCCAAACAAAAGGTCTCATAAACCAAGCTACTAATGCAAAAGAAAACCTTGTACCTTGTCTAACTGCAGAAATGCAAGAGGGATCATGTAACACCCTATACAGGATCCGATCGCCGTGTTCGAGCTATGAGATGCCACATCAACTACGATCGATTACAAACAAATTTTAGCATTAATTATTAAATTATAAGTATTACAAGTGTAAAACATGATATGTAATCATTTTCAAGTCATATACGAGCTTACGAAAGCTCAATACCATCTCGGGTCGAACTAAGACTAATTTGAAAAGTTTTCAAAGTATTTCAGGTGGGTGTCACGACTTACAGGGCTTGATGTCGCGACATTGAAGACAGTAGCCAAGCTTCCCAACCTAAGGACCAAGTTGTAAAATTTTCAAAATAAACAGGGTCGATGTCGTGACCTCAAGCAGGGGATGTCGCGATGAGGAGGGCAATCTCGCGACATTCAAGGTGTGAAGTTGCAACATTGAAAACAAACCACTAATTTTTCAATTTGCATTTGATTCACCCTAGCACAGTTAACACAATTTGGCCTCAAAGACTCAACCAACCATTCCACACCATTAGAGCATGCTCAAAACATAACTATCAAACTATTAACATCAATTTTTTGCATGGTTATAACTAAACTCACATAACCACAACTTATATGCAAGTCATTTATACCATTTCTAACACTTAATCAACGTTCCTAGGTACATTCCATGAAAAAGATTATACAAATTTAGGTTGAGCCAATAGCTACCATCTAGATGCTGACTTCACTTTCTCGGGGCTTCGAGAATACCTGTACCTACGCATGAAACAACATACCGAATACTGAGCGATAGGCTTAGTGGTGTGGGTGTGGGTGTGTGTGTGTGTGTATGTACTCACTATCTAACGAAGTCATGTATGTATGTATGTATGTATGTATGTATGTATGTATGTATGTATGTACTCAATATCTAACCAAGTCATGTTCCAAGTTTGTCAACCATTATTATCATCTTACAATGCATAAAAGCATACTTATAACCATGTCAGAACAACTTATTCAACATTGCCATAACCATGACCAACTCCATTTACTTGTCAATTATAAATCCATGAATATATACCAATTCAATATCATTTTGAATCAAAAACATATATCTATTTACCTTTATTATTATGCTATCTAATGTCATATTCAATTAACAACATTTACCTGTTGAACCACCTTTCAATCTCTTTTCTGAAGTCGTTTGACTTATTCGCATTTGTTTCGAACCCCAGGGCTCGTTTTCAATTGACTTGCACATTAAAATCACTTGCTTTATCATCTCAATTTAGATATGCACACAAACCATCTCATATCATCATGTCATTTCATTTATATGCCATTTACCAAGTCTACCAATTACAAATCCCTAATAATGTGACTCGAACTTGAATGGATACAAGGATCATCCAACCGACACACCAAATTGGCATCGAATTACATCATCGGATACACCGAAGTAAGGTAAACTGGCACGTAAAGTGCATATTGTCGCACAAAGCGCATCTTGGAACACGTAGTGCATCCTGACACCCAAGATGCATAATGGCGCATGAAGCGCATCTTGGGACACGAGGTGCATTTTGGCACATGAAATGCCTTCTGGCACATAAGCACATAATCCTATACACAAACCAATCCTATGGCATGCCAACTATATTCGACACAACCTGAACATCTAATAGGGTACCAATATTCAATTTCACTTTACAATTCAATCCACATATATTTCATCATCAAATACATATATTTAATATTATACAACTTATTTCATTTCAATTTCTATACCAAATATCACAATTCAAGTATTTCATGCCTTTTTCCATTTTATTCATTTTAGTCCTCATATCGATATTCTATATTAACCCAAATCAAAACCATTCACAACATCACCATGTACTCACCTTGACATATAATCATCTAATTAACACATGTAGGAAATCAATTAATCTATCTCGAATCATAAAAATACAAATCGTGGTCTTGCGTCACTCGTCGACAACTCTCGCTTTTTCCTTTCCCTTTCGAAGGTTTCGCATCGATGTTAGCTCCAAGTAGTAAAAAAGCATATCACATAATCAATTATCAACCAATTCATAACAAAATATAAATTTATGCATATTTTTCAATTTATTCAATTTAGTCCCTAAAACGAGACAAGCATAACTCTCAATTTAAAGCTTCGAATTAAAATCTGATTTCATATATATTCATTAGGTACCCTCTACTTTCTATTTCTACCAAAATTTCATAACATTTTTTTATTTTTTTTAATTTGGTCCTTAATGTACAAAACTAACAATTAAGTTATACAATTTAGTCATTTTCTTAATCTAAGCTTAATTTCTAAAAAATTCACACCTAATTTATTCAATTCTCAACAATGGTAACTTTAAAAAAACTTTACTAGTTTCACAAATTGGTACATGGGCTAGCGAAAACAAGATCTTATGATTCAATTTCCATAAAAATCAAAGAAAAATGGATAAAGACTTACTTGGAATTAACGGTCGAATATCTGATTATGTTGGAAAACTTTTCTTAACTTTCAGTGGGAAAGTTAATTATGTTGGAAAGATCTGATTAAGAAAATAGTTATTTAGTTACAGGGAAATTTTTTCAAAAAATTTAAACCGAGTCGTTGTGTTATTTATATCAATAAACCTAAACCAAAATTACATATGTGCTTTGTGTGAGGTGGACTCAAGTTGATCTTAGCTTTCAACCGAACGACCTTCTCCACTATCCTCGAACCAGAATTGTAATGAGTGTGGTCTCGAGCAACACGAACCAAGACATAGAAATAAAAACAGTTTACTTACTTTCAGTAAGAAAGTAAGTTCTCTCTATAAACTGGTAATTATTCGTAATTAAATTATTTGTCACGAAGACAAATGACTCATGGTCACATTTACTTTTTATATATCATGTAATGCAAATGAAAGGATATCATTTACCCTTCATTGGCCTATGAATTCTATTGTTGTGGAGTGATGCTACATACTGTAGAAGTCGTATACCCAACATATTAGCTTCTAGTTCATTATCTATTTAAACTTCGGCTTTCATTTACATCAAAGTACATGAGTCACACATACATAGTCCATCATCCATTCAGAATTAAACTATGCCACACTATGAATGTCACTAGTGAATAAATCCACAAGCGAATCTAGGATATATTCTACTTGGGTTCTGTCTGATATTCTGTCAATCTGTTCTGTCACATATATATTGCTATCTTTTGGGAGTCTGTAACACCCCAAATTTGGCGGATCCAAAGTTTCGGCGTATAGCAGTAAAAGTATGTCTGGTGTAGCATTATCCACCCAAAAGATTGTTTTGGCATATGCGTGTGGGCATGTACTAACCGCTACGAAAGAAAGTAAGAATTTGATTTTCTAATGTTTTACCATATATTAAGGAGACGTCCGTGTTAAGGGATAAAAAGGAAATATAGGATGAGCATTCACCAAAGGTGTAATACGTCTGGATTGTATGGAATAATATGCTAGTTAGATTTAAGTAATCTGGTTAGAAACCAACTGTATAGTTTAGCCTGATAAGTAATCCATTGAAAACATTTGTCCGAACCAATTTTAAAAGTTCTAAAAACCATTTAAATGTCTATATTGTCCATTTACAAACCATTAATAGTTCAAGCCTAAAACCCTCTAGATTAGTCCTCCATTGCATTCCTTATTGAGTTGGAAACACATCAAACATACTTAAGGTAAATTTTCCTCGATTTAGCTATAGCTTTGCATTATTAAAAATATAAGAGTGTGAGCTTTTCAAGCTTAGTGAATGCTCAAAGATTGCCAAGTAATCACAATATCCAAAGTTAAATGAAAGCATACAATCACAATTAATCATGGTAAGTAATCAATCATAATTCATAGCATTCACATTGATATGTTGGCACAATGTAATTGTGAAGCATATATACAAAATATATTACAACGAATAACCAGATTTCCAAATACAACCAATATAATTTGTAGCATAAAGCTATCACCCACCAAACATAACCAATTTACCCTCCAAACACAACCATATGTACCATCCGAACACAACCAAATATACCTTCCAAACACAACCATATGTATAACCTCTGAACACAACCAAGTATAGCCTCCAAACACAACCAATATACCTTTCAACATATCCACTTAAACATGTATACCTACTATTTTATACACACTTTCACATGTCACACAACTCATGTTCATATCACATATTCTAGTCTCATATCATGTACGTACAAGTGCTCACATTATGCTCAAATGGCCACAACATATAGATGTCATATAGTGTATATAAAACTAGTAAGACTCGTGTCATAATCAATCATAAACATATAACATTTTCATTGTCATTTCAATATACATCACATAACATATCGCATTTAAGCATCACTTGCAAATCATCATTAATTTAAGTAGAAACATTTACTCATGGAACTTAGGATAGGTGATTAGGCTACCTAAGCTCCCCTTTAACACTTTGAATTGTGTTTAATTGTAGCACACCAAACCACTCACCTTGTCGATACCTCTTGCACAACAATGCCAACCAAGCTTTTCTTTCCCTTTCGCCTTGCTCGTGGAAGCTCTTGACGAGTCTGACACTATAACACCCCTAACCCGTCACTATCATCAGATTAAGGTTACAGAGCATTAGTGATCAATCGAGAATTATTTAACATCATATCATTAAATAGATTAATCTCATTCGAAATCATATAAATCATATGCATTTGCCCATAAATTGAGCCTTCGAGACCCTAAAAATAACTTAGAAGTAATTCGGGACTAAATAGAAAAAAATAGAAGTTTTAAGAAAAAGATGCATAAATGTGCAAACAGGGATCACACGTCCGTGTGGCCAGGCCATGTAACATTCAAACAAAAAGACACACGGCTGTGTCCCAGCCTGTGTAACTCATTGAGTAGGGTCACACGACCGTGTCGTAGGCCATGTGCCAAGCCATGTAACTCTCTGAGTTGCCACACACGGCTGTGTCGCAGGCTGTGTACCAAGCCGTGTGACAGTTCGTGTCACAGGTCGTGTGAACCAAAAAATTTACCTAAAATCAAGCCATTTCAAGTCCAATTCATACCTAACCATTCAGACCATTTAGGCACACATTCAAGGGATTTAAACATCATTCAAACACATATAAAGATGCCATTCCAAAGGCACCACAATTATATCAAAACGTCATTTACTAAAACAAATCAATATTGCATATTCCCAAGCATAATAACCTAGTTCAATTAACTACCACATGATACCATACATTACCATTTGCAAGCCATTAAAACATACCAAAAGAATCTTATTTACAAGCACTTAAAAGTGACCAATATGACATAACTTGGTAAGGCATTAAAGTTCACCAAACCAAACCTAACTTCAAAACCTTAAACATACCAAAACTTATATTACAAAGATCATATACATGCCATTATTAACCTTGGCCAAAATACTAAAAAACTACAGAAATGGTTGTTGGATAGTGTGATAAGTCTCTGAAAAATTTCCAACTAATCGAGCTTCCAATAATTTATAAAACAAAGGAAAGTAACTACGTAAGCAATGAGTGCTTAGTAGGCTCATATAAAGTTAAACATAACTTACCATTTCATTAATACAATTCATAGATTAAGTATAAAATCATTACCAATGTCATAAGCTTAGTATAAGCCTATACAACATCATCAAACTCACAAGTTAGTACACTTGTCCATGATACAAATGAATTCAACCATAAGATAAGTAGATTTCCATATGTTGATACATCACTTAGCTCATAAATATTTTCATAAGATCATGATTCATTCTATTTGCATACTTATCATTTCATTTCCTTTTCTTACCTGTTGAACCATCTAGAATTACATCGGATACTCAGGAATGCTCACACATATTATGTCTTTACATATAACTGTAACATTTCCTTTAAATTAATGCTTACACGAGCTGTGAAATGGGCCTACTCACACGAGTTGTGGGTCGGAATGTAAGCTACAAGATGCTGCTCACATGAGCTATGGAGAACTCGCAACAAATGCAGGACCTCAGCCATTGGTAAAACATTCAAGACCATCACTCGAAACATGAAATCCCCAATGACATGTCATTTGTATCCTAAAAATTCCTAAAGTTTAAACGGGGCTCGTTATCCGTCAATTCATCATAGCATTGATACATATATGTTCAAAACCAATTACATCTAACATAATATAATAGCTGGTCAATTTAACTAACATTAACACAACTACAATTTATACGAACTTACCTCGATAACTAGGGTCGTAGTAGTCGAGTGGAATTAATCCAAAGCTTTAGCTTTTCCTCGATTTAAGTTTGATTGTGGTTATCTTGATCTAAATAAATAATTTCATTCAATTAAGTACTTTAAGTATTAAATTTAATCTATAATTCATATTTATGCAAAATTATGAAATTACCCCTAACATTTTAATTTTTCACAATTTAGTCCTTAAGCTCATAACATAAATATAACCCATTTTAGCCTAAATCCAACTTAACTGATGTTACAAGGGATCTTGAAACAACCCATTATTACCAACGTTTCACAATAAAACTCATAGATTTACACTTTTAATAATTTAACCCCTGATTGCAATTTCACCAAAAATCACTTAAACAAAACATGTTTATTTTACAACCAAGATTAATAATCTATCAAATAACTTCAAAACCTATTCAAAACATCCATGGAAAGTCCCTCAATCTTTAACAAGTTTGCAAATCATACCATGCAGGGATTTTGACCTAGCCGAACTTCAAGCTTCTCCTTCCATAGAGAATTCGGTTGAAACAAAAATAATAGGAAGAAGATGATAGTATTTTGACATTTGTTTTATTTTTATTTAACTAATTACCAATTTACCCTTACTAATTTAACTTTAAAAAAAACTAAATCATGTTCATATTTGTCCACTAACATTAAGGATGGTATAATTATGATAAGTTATAAAAGTAACATGTTTTTAATCCCATTCTTCATGCATTTTTGGATGATTTATTATGTAAATCAGTGAATTTGATGCTCCTAATCCTTTAAATTCATATTACTATACTTAGGTGAGCATAGAGGAGCGAAAGGAGCGAAAAAAGCCAAAATTGAGTAAAAAGAGCTGTTTTCACCCTCCACACAGCCTGAGCATTTCCACACGGGATAGCCACACGCCTATGTGCCAACCCATGTCGATTTTGCACCCTGTTTCCCAAACACGCAGAAAAACTCAATTTTTAGGCTTTTTGAGCATTCTAAAGTCTATAAATAACAATTAGAAGAAGACCTAAGAGAGCACCCAGAGAAGATTGAAGAAATTACTCAAAAAACACCATCGAAGCCAACTCAGAAGCGGATCTCCTTAAAGATTGAAGATCTCCTTTTAACTTCTTTAGAAGTTTTAGTGAATTTCTTTATGTCTTGTGGTTTTTCTGACTTTGAGATGTTTTCATTTCAGTTTATGAACTAAAATCCCTAAATACCTAGGGAAGATGAAACCCGTGATGAATCTTATTATTTGATTTCTGAATTACATGATAAATACTTGATTCATGTTCTCAATTATGTATGTTTATTTCGTGTTTTAATATTTTTGGGATATTAATTCATGTTTAATGTGCTTATTTCAGTGGAGCAAAAGTCTCTATTTAAGAGTAGATCTAGCATAACTGAGTGGAGTTGCATGCAATCCTAGAAATAGGATGACATAAATCTACCGGATTAGAGTCAAATCTAATAGGGGAATCCATAGATCGAGTTAATGCGACAATAGGGTTTTAATTAGAAAGAGATTTCAATTAATCAACCTAGAGTCAGTTGTTCTTACTCTCGAAAGAGATACTACGATAAATTAGGGATTTCTATGGATCAAGACACAAGTGAATAAATTGTTTAATTCAGATTCAGAATAATAAGTGAAGTCTAGATGGATTCTTTCTTGGGTATTGTCTTTCTCTTTGGTATTATTCGATTATTTCCTATTTCATTTTCTGTTGCGTTCTTAGTTAATTTAGATTAGTAAATTTAGATTAAAAACAATCACCCCAATTTATCGGCTAAATAATAGAAAAACGGTTATTACTAGTATTTTTAGTCCTCGTGGATACGATACTCTCTACTCACCATAGCTATACTATTGTTCGATAAGTGCGCTGGGCTTTGTCGTAATTATAGCTAGTTTAGTGACAATCAATTTACCAATTAGACCCTTTAGATTTCCTTTCCTAGCCATTTAGCCTTTTAAACTAATAGATACTCACTTTTGCACCTTTTACGATTTAGTCCTTTTTACCTAATTAACTATGTAAACTTTAAAATTTCTTAACGAAACTTTAATACAACCTTAATATAATCCCGTAGACATTAAATAAATATTAAAATAATAACTCACTCGTCAGAATTGTGGTCCCAAAACCACTATTTTTGACATCACTAAAAACGGGCTGTTACAGAAACTTTGCACTCATATTAAATACATTACAAACACATTATAAAAATCCTCAAACACATGTAAATCATATCAAAAATACAAACCACAACTCATCTATCATACTTACCGAAAACTAGCTAGTTTTGCCAAAAATTCGATTTCACTACTCAAATCTAGTTGCTAAACCTTAATTTCGATTCCAAACATCCTAAATATTATCTAATTACATATTTAGACCTTCAATTTAGGCCAATTACATGGATCTCATTTTTCTGAAAAAATCAAGCTAAACATGTTCATCAAAAGGGGGAAAACATCCAAATCCTTTGAATTCTTTAAAGATATTTAAAATTGACTTTAAAAACCTTTTAATAAGATCAAAATAAGTTGAAAATAGCTTTGGAACCACAACTTACCTTAGTAAAACGAGATCCACCATCTTTAAGCTTAAAATCAAATGATTTATTGATATCTTGATTTAATCTATTAAAACTCAATTTGAAAGCTAACACACTTATTTTGATCATGAAAAGTCAAAATGTTATCTTAATTTTGTAAAATCGATGAGCTACGAAGCTAATTCGAGTTTTGAACGTGTGAAGAACTTTAGAGAAATTGAGGTTGAAAACATGAGTATTCTTCAAAATTGAAGAGAGATTTTGTGTTTAGAGAGCTTAAAAATCAAAGAGGATTAACTAATTTCGGGAGAAAAGCTTTGATTTGGTGTTTGGCAAATTTTTGAAGAAGATGAAAAATGGGAGGGAAGGAAATGGTGGGGGCTATTAAAGAATGAAGATGAGCAGTTTTTTTTTTTAAATTAAGGGAAAATTGCATTTTAAAAACTCCAAATTTCCCCTTGTTTTTCAATTCAGTCATTAGTTTAATTAAAACACATTTTTCTCAATTATTTTCAAACCCGATTTTTTAAAAAAATTTTGTTTTAACCAAATTAATTATCGAACACTCAATTTTAATGTCTTAACCTAAAACTATAAATTATATTTATTTTAATATTTTGTTTAATTAATTCCTAATTATTTTAATGATCTAACTTTATTACGGTTTACAGTTCACTAACCCTCGATTTACTATCCCAATTCTACCAGCCCATTTTTTTGGATGTGACAATAGGGCTTTAAATTGTAACTTGGAGTCCTCCTGAAGCTTAGCAACGACGAGATCCAACTTCGCTAAATGAGTACCATCAACCATAGAAAGGAGAGTAAGAGCAATAGTAAATTAGATCTAACCAATAACATATAGATATCAACTAGAAATTAGCGTAAAAGAAGAGAAGAAATAGAAGAATATGATAGAATTAAAAGAAAAAAAGGGATGGTAGTACAAGAATATCAGCCTAGAAAAGAGGTTACAACAGTATTTAAATATTAGAATTCTCTCATACCCTTTTTCTTAGGTCAATACCTTATTTATACTATAACATACTACCCATCAATTACATTCCTCTGCGTTTACGTAACAAAATCCTTGTGGATAACAAATTTTGTCTTCTTTCATGGGACCCTTCTGACAGCTAATGGTAATTCATAACTTGCTCCCAACAATGCTTGCTCACTATGGTTTTGGTCTCCCTCAACTGCTTGATGCATCACAGATTTCCCCTTTCTTTCAAAGCTATCTCATTTTGACCACACTACGGCATACGAACGTCGAGTAGAGAATTAGCAAAAAATATATGAATTTAAAATTGAATTCTACTGCAAGTGTGGCGAGTTAATTATGATATTTATAACTGTTACAATGGAACACTCCGTGTATTTCAAGGATTGAACCCAAGAGAGGTCGGGCAATAAGATGAATGAAAATGATCAAGCATGCAATTAAGAAGTCTAACTAGCTAATGACTAAGTGTTATATTTCGAAAATTCATAATTCAAGGTTAATTAAGTTAAACTATACCTATGAGGACTAAATTGAACAACAGTCAAAAGTACAAAAAAATATTAATTCAATGAAATAGAGTGGTCAATTGATATCCATGTGGTTAGTTAATTCTTAGATTAGGACTCTAAATTGCTCAAATTCCTAATTGGTCAAATTTTAACTCTCGGTCGCTGTTTTACCCAATTAGACAATTTAGTCCGATTTATCTCTTGACCTCACTAAACTAAATCGAGACAATCAAGTTAGTTCGTAATAGGATCTCCTATCAATCTCACCTATCTAAGTGTTCACCTAGATTCGTCAATTTTAGATTTTGAAGTCTATTTGATTTAGTCTAATTTTTACGATTTAGTCCTTGACCTTAAAACTAATCATGCAACATTTCAATCAACTAACCAATATAAAACTTAGTTCCTACTCATCATCAAAATACAGATTTCAACCAATTTCATGCTTAAATGATTCATCAATTAACCACAAAAGAGACAACGGTTTAGAGATGCTGAGTGACTCTTGAAGAAGTCCTTGATGGAGATGATGACAACAAAAATGGTGATAAAACCACAACCCAAGTTAACATTTTTGCACTTTTGATAACTAACTGTAAAAATAGAATATCGGTAATGACAATATATCGCAAAGAAAATAGAAATAAAAATAAAGAACACACAAATTTTACATGGAAACCCTTTCAGGAAAAAACCGCAGGCAAAGGAGAAAAAAATTCACTATGTCGAATTCGAATTAATTACAAGAGGAGTAGACTATGTCTATTTATAGGCTTGTAAAACCATATTCTAATAGGAGTTAAACACCTTATTCTAATCAATATCAAATAGATGGAGTTTAATAAGGTTTAAAAAACCTTATTCTAAAATAAAATAAAAGAAGTATAATTCTATAGGGATTTTATTTAAATAAGGATTCGGGTCACTTAATTCTAACAATCTCCACCTTGACACGAATTCTTAATGAACAAGTTCTTCATCGTAAGCTCTCAACGAATAAGTTCTCCACCTTTTCCATAAAACCCAATAAGGGTTTATCTTCAACAATGAACACCAACCAAGTGTAAGTAATGCTCAAACTTGGTTATAGGAAGTGACTTAGTCATCATATCTGCAGGATTTTCACGAGTACTAATTTTGCTCACAACAATATCACCACGAGCAATAATATCACGAACAAAATGATACCGAACATCAATGTGTTTTGTTCTCTTATGAAACATTTGATCTTTTGTAAGGAAGATGACACTCTGACTGTCACAAAATACTGTATTAATTTGAAGGACTTCATTGAGTTCACTAAAGAGTCCCTTCAACCAAATAGCTTCTTTACAAGCCTCAGTAATCTCCATGTACTCAGCTTCAGTGGTAGACAAAGTGACTGTAGTTTGCAAAGTGGCTTTCCAACTAATTACACAACCTCCGATTGTAAAGACATAACCTGTGAGAGATCTTCTTCTATCGAGGTCTCCAGCAAAATCAGCATCAACATACCCAATGACTCCATCTCTAGTTCTTCCAAACTGTAATCAAACATCGGTAGTACCTCGTAAGTATCTTAAAACCCACTGAACTACTTTCCAATGTTCTTTACCGAGATTCATCATGTATTTGCTAACTGCACTAACTGCATATGATAAATCTGGACGTGAACAAACCACGGCATACATGAGAGATCCCACTGCACTAGATTATGGAACATGTGACATGTACTCAATCTCATCATCTGATTGTGGAGATAAAGCCGATGAAAGTCTGAAATTAGCTGCTAAAGGAGTACTAACAGGCTTAGCATTCTGCATATTGAATCTGCAAAGAACTTTATCAATGTACCCCTTCTGACTTAGGTACAATTTACTTACTTTTCTCTCTCTGAGAATCTTCATACCAAGTATCTTCTTTGCTGGTCCCAATCTTTCATCTCAAATTCTTCACTTAGTTGGGCTTTAACCTTTCTTATCTCTCATTTATCTTTCGCTGCTATCAACATGTCATCAACATGAAAGAGTAGATACACAAAAGAACCATCACTGTTTTTCTTAAAGTAAACACAACTGTCAAAGCTACTTCTTTTAAAATCATGAGAAGTCATAAAGGAATCACACCTCTTATACCATTGTCTTATGACTGTTTCAAACCGTAAAGGGACTTTTTTAGCAAGCAAACGTAGTCCTCTTTTTCTAAGACTGTAAAACCCTCTGGCTGTTACATGTAAATATCCTCATCAAGTTATCCATACAAAAATGCAGTTTTTACATCTAACTGCTCAAGCTCCAAATCATGCATGGCCACAATACCAAGCAAACTCGAATTGAACTATGCTTCACAACTGGAGAGAACACATCTGTGAAGCCCACTCCTAGAATTTGACTGTAACCCTTTGCAACAAGCCTTGCTTTAAATCTAGGGTTTTCAACTCTTAGAGTCCCCTCTTTCTTCTTAAACACCCATTTACAACAAACAACCTTTTTACCTTTAGAAAGTTTCACAAGATCCCATGTTTTATTTTTGTATAAGGATTCCATCTCTTCTTGCATAGCAAAGACCCACTTTTCTGAGTCTTCACAACTAACCGCCTCAGAATAATTAGATGGCTCTTGGTTTGCATCTATATCTTCAGCCACATTTAAAGCATAAGCAACAAGATCAGCCTCGGCATACTTCTTTGGAGGTTTAATTTCTCTTCTAGTTCTGTTTTTGGCGATAAAGTATTGTGGTGAAGAAGCAACTCTATTTTGAATTTTTGTACTGGCTTCAGTAGTCGACTCTGTTGTAGATTCTTTATTAATCTCATGCTTCACATACTTTTGATTTTATTTATTGGAAGAGTCTTTAAGAGATAAGTTAGGTAGCATAGAAGTTTCATCAAAAACAACATCTCTGCTAATCACAACTTTTCTATTTTCAGGACACCATAACTTATACCCTTTTACACCAACTTTATAACCAAGATAAACACATTTAATGGATCTCGATTCCAATTTTCCATTATCAACATGAGCATATACAGGAACACCAAAGATCTTTGAATCAGAATAGTCAACAGGATTACCAGACCATACCTCTTATGGAGTCTTTTTCTCAATGGCAATGGATGGAGATCGGTTGATAAAAAAATGCAGTAGAAGCTGCTTCGGCCCAAAATGACTTTGGTAAGTTGGCATTTGACAAAAAAATCGAACCTTCTCCATAATCGTTATGTTCATTCGTTCTGCAATGCCGTTTTGCTGTGGAGTATGACGAACTGTCAAGTGTCTTACGATCCCTTCTGACTTGCGCAGTTTATTAAACTCATCAGAACAGAACTCCAAACCGTTGTCTGTGCGGAGATATTTTATTTTCTTTCTCGTCTATTTTTCAATCATGGTTTTCCAAGACTTAAATGCGGAAAACACATCACTTTTCTGCTTCAGGAAGAACACCCACACTTTTCTGGAAAAACCATCAATAAAAGTTAGCATATAATTAGCTCCACCTCTCGAAGGCACTCTGGATGGCCCCCACAGATCAGAATGAATATAATCCAATGCTCCTTTCGTGTTATGGATTACTCTGGTGAATCGAACTCTCTTTTGCTTCCCAAAAATGCAGTGCTCACAGAACTTCAGTTTGTAAATTCCTTGCCCATCAAGAAGTCCTCTTTTGCTCAATTATGTCATGTCATTCTCACTCATATCCCCTAGGTGCATATCCTAAAGTTTAGTAATATCATCATCTAACAAGGAAGAGGATGCGACAGCTACATCACCAGTAACAGTAGAAACTTGCAAAACATATAACTTAGAAGTCTTTCTCTACCCTTTCATCACAACGAGGGAACCTTTGGAAATCTTCAAAATCCCACTTTCATGTGTGTATTTGTACCATTTTGAATCAAGAGTACTCAACGAAATTAAATTTCTCTTTAATTTCGGAACATGTCGTACGTCACTAAGTGTTCTGACAACTCCATCAAACATCTTAACTCTAATTGTTCCAACACCTGCAATTCTACATGAAGCATTATTTCCCATCAAAATAATACCTTCAGACACTATTTCGTAAGTTGTAAACCAATCCCGATTGGGACTCATATGGAAGGTGCAACCCGAATCAAGGATCCACTCCTCGCTCGCTTTAGAATTGTTGACAGAAGCGACTAGAAGTTCACCATCGCTGTAGTCTTCTACAACATCAGCTTTACTGGAATTTTCCAGTTATTTTCCATTTTGATTCGCAGCCCCCCTTTTGATCTTGTTCTATAACTTATAGCACTCAGATTTAATGTACAATTTCTTCTTATAGAAGTTACAAGTTTTACTTCTGTTTGAAGACTTCGATCTACCCTTAGATTTATTGCGAGGATTTCGTTCCTGTGTCCTTCCATGATCATCATCAGCATTCCGATCTTGTCTCTCACGAACAATAAGACCCTCTCCTTGAGAGTCGATTTTAACCACAAGATGCTTCATCTTAACATACGAGGTTAAAGAATCATAAACCTCATCAACTGCGAGAGACTCGTGGCTATATAAAATCGTATCTCTAAAGGTTGAATAAGACGGGGGCAATGAACAAAGTAGAATCAACCCTAGATCTTTCTTATCATACTGAACCTCCATGGCCTCCAAGTTTGAGAGAATTTATTTAAACACTGTTAAGTGTTTGTGCACAGATACACCTTCCTTCAAACGATGAGCATAAAGACGTTGCTTTATATGCAGCTTGCTAGTTAGAGTTTTCGACATGCATATTTGTTCCAACCTCTTCCATAATCCAGCGGCAGTCTTCTCTTTCATCACATCCTGTAAAATTTTGTTAGACAAATACAGATGTAACTGTGTTAACGCCTCTCGATCCTTACGCTTTTTCTCTTCCTCTAAGTCCATCTATGCAAGAACTGCCTGCATCTTTATCTACCACAACGCAAATCTGGTGTTGCGATCCAACAGTGGAATTTCATACTTCAAAGTGTCATTACCGTGATTGAGATGAACAACCCAGAAGCTCGGATACCAATTTGTAAAAATAGAATATCGGTAATGATAATATATCACAAAGAAAATAGAAATAAAAATAAAAATAAATAACACACAGATTTTACGTGGAAACCCTTTCGGGAAAAAACCACGGGCAGAGGAGAAGAAAATTCACTATGTTGAATTCGAATTAATTACAAGAAGAGTAGAGTATGCCTATTTATAGGCTTGTAAAACCATATTCTAATAGGAGTGAAACACCTTATTCTAATCAATATCAAATAGATGGAGTTTAATAAGGTTTAAAAAACCTTATTCTAAAATAAAATAAAAGAAGTATAATTTTATAGGGATTTTATTTAAATAAGGATTTGGGTCACTTAATTCTAACACTAACAATATGTAAATCCATTTAATACTTTGAAGAAAAACCCAAAATAACAATAAATGTTCATATATCTTTTTGTAAGAAAACTAAAAGTGCAGTAAAAATGAAGAATAAAGCAACAAAAATAACTACTAAGCTAAGAAAGGAAAAACCTAGAAAGCTAAAAATGGTAAATGAATAAAAAATGTTCAAAACAATATGATAAAGATCCCTTCTTTTAGTTATGGCATAAAGAAAATTATATAACTTCAACTGGGTTTGGACACAAAATTGCCTCTGTAATTTTTTCACCCCATCAGACTTCAATGTCACGACACCCAGGCTTTGGTGTCGCGACACAACCTTGCAGGTGCGCAACCTCGATGACAATGGGCATTGGGTTTCTTCACTCCAAAACTTGGCTTGGAGTCGCGACTTCAAGGGCTTATAGTTGTGACTTTGAGGCTCGATGTCACAACACCACACACTTAGTGTTGCGAATTCAATGACAGGTTGCTCCAAGTTGGGTTTTCATTGAAGTTCACTTCCTTGAGGTGATGGAAGGTCGGTGTTGTGACATTCATGCACCAGTGTCGCGACCCCTATAATAGTTAAGGTCCTTCTTGATGTTTGGCCTTATTCATCTCCTTACACAAGCTCAAATCAATCATTAGACTCACAATGACATAGTTTTGCCAATTTGGATCTCAAAAGAGGTCAAATATAAGAAAAACTATCATTAACACTAAAATCTAGGAATCGATAAAAAGTGCTAAAAATAATTGTAAACTACTTAAGAACAAGCTTATTAAGTACTTAAGAGAGCCTAATTTGACATATCAAATTACAGTAGATCACCTTTGAAACCAAAACCCCTAACTTTTCAAGCCAAGAATGCAACCTACAATCAAGGACCATTTGCTTTAGTAATTTCCTCAATCAGTCTAAAGAGTGTCTCTTTTAGACCTATGACCCAAACAACTGCACCTATAACAAACTTCGACAACCCCTCATATTTAAAATTTGATTCAACCATCTCTTTACTCGATCACTTACATTTAAACCCAATTCTTAGGAGTCTATCAACAAACACTTCAACTCTTATCCTTAATGACCAAACCACTTAACAGACTCATTGACTTTGAAGTCAACTTCCATAAGATGAGGGAAAAGGTTCCCTATCTTAATAACATTTTCTTTGGTCAACAGATGTAGAAAAATATTAGAGGCCTGGACCTAGAACTCAAACATTGAAAAGTCTAGTTCTTCCAGCACTGCTCCTATAGGCTAGTCTTGGAGACAAATATGATTTTCCATAACAGACCATGAACATTGGACCTTAACCCTTCTTTTATCATTTTCATCACTAAAAAAAAAGGAAAATGTTCTTTTCCAACTTGAAAATATCAATTGTACCATTCAAGGGTCATCTTTTAGAACAATCGCTTTTAAAGGTCCTAGCTTAATAGCTTTCTCAGACATTACTTTCAAAAGTCCTAGCTTCATAGCTCTAGGACCTACAAGCTTTTGATGCAGTTTTTATGGTTGTTTGGCATGTTCTTTTCCTTGGTATGAATGCTATCAATCTCCATTAACTCTCCTTAATTACCAATTAAGGCACATGAGAAAACAAAGACAAAAACTAGCAAAATAGTTTACATAAGATTTAAGTATCTTCCAAGCATTTAAGTATGTGGAAAAGCTTTTCTTGCATATGTTGTAATGACCAACATAATTCTATGATTCGAGTATGACAAATATATAAATATATAAGGGGATAAAGTAACATTTAGTCTTTGAACTTGACAACTTTTCTCATATTGGTCTCTGAACTTATTTTGGTTCACATTAGTCTCAAAACTTGACATTTTTTTCCCAATTTGATTTCTAAACTTGAATTCTATTACACCACCTGGATTTTTCTTAAAAAAGTTCCTTTATAATTTTTTTAAAAATTAATTCCTTTTTGTATTTTTTATATTTATATAATTTTTTCAAAAAATCAAGTGATGGCATAGCTCAATCTTTAAGTGGCACATCATCATTCCTTAACAAAATCTAAATTTAAGGACTAAATTAAAAAATAATACCAAATTCAGAGACTAAATGTTACTTTATCTCTAATATAAAACATTAAAATTATTATGAATACTATATATTAATATGTAAAAACTTATATAGAATTATAACAAAACAAGAATTGTGTAAATATGTATGAAACAAACATAATTTTAACATAAAAAATTGGCGAACTATATTCCAATCTTATATATATATCCCTTAGGTGTAAAGAAAGATTAAATATATATACTTTATCAAAGTTTGAGATAAATTATATTTTTTTTTCAATTTAAAATTTTTAATCTAATCTTTAACGCTTTATGTGGTATATTAAATAAGTTGCCTTTATATATTAAATAATATGCTAAAGTTGACAATGATGGAAAATATTAAGACCAAAAATTTTAAATTAAAAAATTATGAGGATTTATTTTTAAATTTTTAAATATATAAATTATATATCAAATCTTGTTAAAATTTAGAGACTAATTGCATATTTTAACCTTTAAAAAATTATTTATACTTGTATTCTCCTTAAAAAACCTATAATTATCATATAATTAGGACATCAAAATTTCTTTTTTTATAAAAACAAACAAATAAAACTAACTACATATATTTCTTGGTGTTATACTGTCAATAGAAGAAAGTGTTGGCACCTTTCTTGGAATCTCCTTAAATGTCTTCAATCATTGGTTTGTTGCCAATGCTGATTTGGCCAAGCAGTCAACAATTTGGTTGCATTCTCTAGGAAAATGGTGAATGACCCAAAATCTTGCGTTCACTAACAGGTGATGAATACGTCTAATGAGGGCAGAGTTCGAACTTATGAGAGAAAAATCTTGAACGACTTTGACCACCTCCAGCAATCCTAGTGATTATAATTAATACCAAAATTATTTAAATGCTTGAATTAATGATATAATTAAATACCCTTTTCCTAAATTACAGACAATTATGTTCTAAAAATAACAGGTAGCATTAGAATACTAAAAATAAGATTATTTCTTTAAATTAGCATCAGTGTAATTAAATACTATAAGAATAAGACTTCTACTACTATGTGCATACTATTGGGTTTACGTATGAAATTGCAATACCTATTTTTCTTTTCTGAGAGTAGAAGGCAAAAACCCTAAAAAAGGAACTTTAATTGAGGAAGCAATTATTGTAAGTCAAAAAGGTTGCAAAGTGAACTTCCAATTATTTCCTAACATATATTTCTTTGTTGAAATCTTGTTGTCTTCTTGTCTTTGATATTATTAAAACAAGCAACATTTCCTTCATCAACATTTATTTTCATCTACAATACGTCTAAATGCATGTATTGAGGTCAATCATAATTTAGTAAGTTGCTTCATCCCCCAACAAATGGGTTGTACTCAACGACTACACCAAAAGTGTAGGCAAGACTCAAATTGATGAAATTAAAAAATTATAAAGTAATTTAATAACCTTCGAAATTTATGATTTATCTCTAATTCACCCCAATCTAGTGCAATAATGGTCTAATCCCTTCAAAAATTGCATTTTGATCTCTAGATTTTTACAATTTGTTTCTAGCCTTCCAAAAAAAAAAAGATGAAGTATTATGTATCTTGTCCCTTCATAAATTATGAAGTTATAAGTTAATATAATGATAAAATTACATTTTTAATCCCTCCCAAAAATTTATAATTTAATTCTAGCATCTAAAAGAAAATTTTCCTGACTTTAGAATCCATTGCAAGATATATACTCAATATCTCTCACAATTCGAAAATGAAAGATTTGAATTGATATCCTTTCATTGATTCCTCCTAAATTGCATTGATTTATCCTAAATATTTCATTTTAATTGGAATTTGGTTATTCATCATATACAAGGATCCTCATTAAGCATCCATAGTTGAATGGTTAAATCGTCCAATTTATAATTGACGAATTATAAGTTCAATTCCTACTGGATGCACGCTAATAGGACCCTCTAGTAAGTCTACTGGAATTGGTTCTGTATCAATGAAATCTCATCATCTGCTCTTTCATACTCTAAATTTCTGCAAAATGTCCCAAAGAACCTTTTATACAACTCTCTGCACCATCATGTAAACCGTCAACAACCACTAATATCAACCCCAATTGTATATCAAGTAGAAATTGAAGCTCCTTGATAAAAAAAGAAGAAGAAGAAGGGGGATACGTATTAAATTTATACATGAACTTTGGTCCAATGTACAATTTGATACATGAACTTTAATTTGATGTAATTATACACATGAATATATGATAAAATTATATTCTAACCTCTCAAAAATTTATAATTCAATGCTTATGTATGCAATATATCATAAAATGATGTTATTCAATAATGCTGCTAGTGATTAGTGAAATTTTAATCAAATTAAAATTTCATGTATATAAAATTACATAAATTCAAAATTCATATATGATATTATACATTACATCAAAATTCATATATAATTTCGATATTTATCCTAAAAAAATAACTTGAATACATGGCTTATAAATCTCAATTTCAACTCAAAAAGGAGACAAAAGAAATTGAAATGTTTTTTTTTTTCCCTTTTCTTGCAAGTAACTCATTATGCTAGAACAAGATAAATGACAAAAAGTGTTTTGAAAATTAATCCCTATATACATACACACATGCATATATATATATACATATATACATATATATGCCTTTGAAAGGTAACAAACAAAATGGCAACATCAACATGAAAGCAATGTTTACGAGTTTTAGAGAAGAAGCTAATTCAGACCCCATAATTGAGGTACAGGCAACATATACGTAGATCCTTCTTTTTTCACATTTAATTTTGATTTGGCTTTTCCAAGTTAGATGGCCTCGTGACCTAACTTCTATAGCAAATTTGGTACATCCAAATTTTATGGCTTCAGTAAAAATGTAACGATTGATATTTTTTGAGGCTAATTATTTTAAATATTTCAATTAATTAAATTTTATAATAAATAGTTTTTAAATTTTATTTCTTTGAAAGTTTTTGTAATTTATTTTTTGCAATTTCTTTTATTTTTAAAAATTAAGTTGCCAAAGTTGAAATTATTTTTCCATTAAAAGTCAAAATCTGACATTTAAGAGGAGAAAGGGTATATATATATTATAATTTTGGTGGGGGGAGACGAAGAGAAAAATGGGAGCGAAATTAAATTGTATATTTTTATAAGAGTTAAAACATAATTTTATTGCTATATTGGTTTATATTTTTATAAATTTTGGAAGAGATAAATGTCGAAATTATACATGAATTTTGGTCTAATGTTCAATTTTATATATGAATTTTGATTTTGTGAAATTTTATATTTGAAATTTTAATTTAATTCAATTTTCACAAATTATTAACACAATTATTGATATAGCATTATTTTTATATTTATATTTTACATATACATATAATTTTATTTATCCAATATAAAAATAAATTGATGTATTTATTTCTTTTAATGTGTATAATTTCACCAAATCAAAATTCATGTATAATTTTAAGATTTATCCCTTTTTAGAATGACTAAATCAAAAATTTTATCATTTTGGGACTATAGTTTTGTCACGTATTAACATATAATTTTATAGATCTTGAGGGGTTTAAAAAAATCATTTTAGGGGGCGTAGCTCTTGCCTACCCTCACTTTTACCCTTGGTGAAGATCGTTGAAGAAAATAATATTCCTCCCAATCATAAAATGATATAATAGTATTTATTATGCATATAAACCTTTAAATCTATGTAATATGTTTATCATGTCGATTTAAAATATATTTTTTAATAGGAATATATAGATAGACATACATCTAACTTTCTTCTGTAGAATTGCAGTTTCATTGTAATTTTGTAAGCACTGAACTGTTTGATAAGAGTACATTAATGTTATAAAAGTAAACACTAAGTAATTCTTAAAGAGTGAATAATCATTTAATATGTTCATGATTGGTATATCTCAATTGATCTTTTTGCTTAGTCCTTTTTTTTTTAATTATTCCTATAAGGTAATCTACAATCAAGTTTATTAAACTATTGATAAGTTTACGTTTTAGCTGTTAAACTTTAACAAGTTATAAAATGGTCATTAAATTATTTGAAGATATTCATTTTAGTTATTAGACTGATAAAATCATTGATGTACAATCTTCTCTGTTCATATTGCTTGCACCAATCAAAAGCTCTCAATCTATTTTTTTTACAATTCAATTTTTTTAATGAAACAACTTTGAATGTCACAACTTTGTGAATCAAAATCCAAATAGATTTTTTTTTCCGATCTCTGGCACTAACCGTTATATTGACTTAGATCTAATGTATGTTCTTCTACTTGTCAATAGGTACTGGTCCACTATATCGATTATTGAATCGTCACTTAGAGCTCATTAGCTGAACTTTTTTAAAAAAAACTTAACAGTCCAGTAATTTAAATAAAAACTTTTGAAAGGTTCATCAACTTAAATGAAAACTTTCGAATAGTTCAGTGACCCTATTGTAACTTTTTGAAGTCGAGTGACCAAAACATAAACTTACTTATAGTTTAGTGATGTGGTTTACCCATTCCTGTATTATTTTTTCAAGATGATGTTGTTTAATTATAGGGCTATGTACTGTTTGATATTTGAGTTTGGTTTTAATGTATAATTTGGTATTAAGATTTTTTTGGGTTCCAATTAAGTACTTATATTTGAATTCCGTAACAAAAATTAGTAGAGTTAAGCAAGAAAAACTGAAAACCAACGCAAATCGAAGTGTTTGGATGATTTATGGAATGCAAGTTAATAAACCATGGTTACTTAAAACCGACCTGAATTTTATTTTTATTTAATTTATAATTTCTATGATATAAAAAAATATTTTATATTTAAAATAATGAAAACAACTTAAATGTTCTATATAAAAGTATTTTTTCAAAAGATATCATATAAAAGTAAAATTTGAAACTTTGCCAATTAATATTCAAAAGCAAAAAAAAAAAAGTAAAACTCATTTTCTCAAACATTTTCTCAAAATAAGTTTAAAATTTTAATATAAAAAATTGAGACCGAAATGAATTATGATGGACAACAATCCAAAAAGTTTGACCGAACCAAACCAATATAACCCCTAGGAATTAGTACTCAAATGAAATTTTTTTTAGTAAACCACACTCAATGTCACTAACTATTAGTAAATTTACGTATTGGTTACTCAACTTCAAAAAGTTACAAAATGATCACTGACTTTTCAAAAATTTTCATTTAATTCATTGAACTATTCGAAAGTTTTATTTATTTAAGTTACTAGACTATTATTTTTTTTAAAAAAAAAGTCCAACTAACAAGCTTTAAATGACAATTCGACGATCAAGTATAGTAGAACAAATCCATTGACGAATAGAAGAATATACCATAAACTCAAGTCAATTTGACGATCAATGTCGAAGATCAGAGAAGAAAACTACTTGAATTTTGGTTCGCAGATTTGCGATATTCAAAAATGTTTCATGAAAAAAATTGAACTGTAAAAGAAAAGAGAAATGAGAGTTTTTGATTTATACAAGCAGTGCGAATAGAGATGACCATATAGATACAACATCGATTATAATAGTCTAATAACTTAAATGAAAACTTTCGAATAATTCAATGATCATTTTATGACTTTTTAAAGTTGAGTGACTAAAATATAAATTTATTAATAAATTGAATAACCTTCAACGTAGGTTGGTATGGAAGTTGGAAAATTTTATGCCTAAGACCTATTGTACCTTCCAGAAAATAATTAATCTTCTACAGATCCCCTCATTTCTTTGAAAACAGAATATACATATATATATAGTAATTTTTGGTAGGTCAATTCATAAACAATAATAAATTAAAATAAATTATTGATATGGTTAGGTGTCCTATTGATTGCGGACAGTTAGATAGATTGCTTAGATTTTTTTTGGTTGCAAACTATTTATTAATAAATTTATGATTTGATTATTTAATTTTAAAAAGTTATAAAATAATTATTAAGTTATTCAAAAAAATTATTTAAACCATCGAGTTGTTAAAATCGTTGTTGTATGGCCTTTTTCTGTTTGTATTGTCTGCACCAATCGAAAGATCTCGTTCCCTTTCTCTCTACGGTTCAATTTTTTTTTATGAAACAACTTTGAATGCCATGAATTGCGAACTAAAATCCAAACAGTTTTTTCTCCATCAAATCGACTTAGATATAATGTATGTTATTCTACTCAATAGGTACTAATCCATCATACCGATCATCGAATCGTCGATCGGAGCTCAATAGCCGAACCATTTAAAGGAAAAACTTAACATTATAGTGAATTAAATAAAAATTTTGAAGAATTCAATGACCATTTTGTAATAGTTTAGTGACCTCAAGTATAATTTATCCTAATTTTTATATTAAAATAAAATTCTTAATATTTAGTTATAAATTTCTAATGCAATTTCTATAGGAACTTTTTAACTTCAGCTATTCAAAAATGGACTCTATACGCCACTCCCAATGAATAATGCTAAACATTAGGCCCAAATTAAATTATTATCCAACTCAAACAAAAATCGGCTCAATATTAGAGGTTAGCAAAATCCGGTTATATCAGTTTAATTGATTTATTCAGTTAAGCTAGTGTCAGTTAAGTCGACTTTATTAATTTAGTTGATTATGATCTTGATTAAGTAGTTTTCGGTTATGAATTTTAAATATATTTATAATATACGATAAGTTGGTTAACCAACCGAATCGACAATGTTTAATCGGTTATTAAGTTAATTAAGTTTAAGTCGGTCATTCGATTCAACTAAGGTTGAAAGTTGTCAATTAAATTGGTTAAATTGGAAAATTAACTGAAAAAATTGAATGTTTACCCCTAGCACGTGTTTAGAAAATTGTTGAAATTTGGGGTCAATACTTGATAATATGCTCATTTGTACAATGGTCTATCTAGTTCATTGTATTACATTCAATGGAAAAGTATGGTAAAAATACCATGGAGGCTCTTGTATTAGGTGATAGATTGCATTTTGCTTTCTCTACTAAAAAATGGGTAAATTAGTTCATGTAGATTAGATTAAAGAGTAAATTGGTTATTTATGTTAAAAGTTTCATCCATTGTTAAAAACTGACATGGTTAACAAAGTAACCAAAAAGTGACACGTGGAATGCCACATGTATCTCATGCTGATGTATATAGATCAATTTTTAACAGTAGAAATGGATGAATTTTTTAATAGAATGACCAATTACTCTTTGGTCTAATGAGACTAATTTGCTAAAATTTTTAAGTAGAATTGACAAAATACAATCCAACTCCAAGTACAAGGACTTCCGTGATACTTTTACCGACAAAGTAACGATGCATTAATAAACAAATTCACTGATATATATATATAAATGTATCAATCTTTTAGAGTATGCGGTTTAAGATTGAATTAACTCTTCATTGTATGGAAATGGAAGTATCTATCAATCTATGGTGCCTTCCAATTCAAGCAACTAAGCTATGCATGGTTGAATCTATGTTGAAAAAGTGAAGAAATTTGCAGTTTTATTCCTCCAATCTTTACTTCTTTACATACATAACAATTTGATGATCTAAAAGAAATCGAGCAGGAAATATAACAAAGCATCCTTTAAATGAAAATGTCACGAACCAAGACACGGGTGGACCATGACACGATAGCTTCTAACACCTCGGCAGATCTGCCGGAGGGTGAGGTAATGTCTCGAGCTCTCCTTCTCCATTTTCCACTATCAACACAGCACCTAAACCCCATGACTGGTGTATCTCTAAGTGGCAATGCATGAACCAAACCCCTAAATACGAGACAAAGATCGAATTAACATGTGATTAACATAAATATATAGTACTACTAATGTTAATGAAGTTGTTCAAAGTTGAGTATCGTACCTGGATTATCGGCAACGAATCGTATTGCAGCCCATCCACCTACTGGGACTCCAATGGTGTTCATATAAGGTGGATCGATCAAGTTAAAGTTTGCAGTCTGTGGATTATAGTTCCCGGTACCGTATCCAACTACGTAGAAACTATAGCCGTGGAGATGAATTGGGTGGTTCTCGGTGGTGACCGTGCTAGTGTCTTGGAAGATAAGTTGTACCTTGCTACCAAATTTAAGGACTTTGGTCCTTGTTCCATTAATGGCCTGTGTGTTATTAGGAGCATTGTTCGGTGCCCCATTGACAAAGTCGTAAAACTGAAGCGGTGCACCGGGGAAATCCACTTTGAACTGACCATCAATCTTCTTATAATAGGCTTCTAAAATCGAAACAGTAGGCATTACGAAGCTTATATTGTTCATTGAAGCTGCAAAAGTCCCATTGTTCATGCCTCGGCAGTTGTTACGTGGTGTCTTGGACCGACATTTGTTGACGTTTAATCCCACGGTGATAAACAATTCAGTATCGATCTCTTTAGGGACGTTAACAGGATTAAGGCTTCTAAGTCCGTCCATGACAGTCTTTGCAGCAAGATTATCGTTATAACTCGGTAATTTAGCCGGTAACGATATGCTGTTCGGGACAGCACCTGAGTATTGGAAATAAGCAATGGCTGATATGTTTTGGAATGAAATATTTTGAGCAGACATGTAAGGTCCCATAGCCATGGAATACTTCCCAATCGGCTGATTAGCCGTAACAAGGACGTTCATGGTCTGCCCCGGTCCTAACATCACACAGTCCGTAGTGAATGGCTTGGTGTACTCAGCGTCGGACTCCACGATCGTTAATTTATGATAAGCTATAGCAAAAAAATTCTCCATATTTAGTCCTGCATTGATTAGCCTCAACAAATATGTTTTCCCAGGTACAACATCAATCTTGTATACATCTGCAGATCAATAATTAATAACATTCATTACAAATGATCAAACAATAACGATACCGATATAAATTTTTTTTTTAATTACCATTTCGAGAGCAGTTGTAGTTTGGTCCCGGGTGACTGTTAATAGTCAACGCATCAGCCGGTGGAGCAGCACCACCGCTCGCTAGAACTTCCCGTTCGAGTTGTACAACATCTCTCAACCAATACTCCCCTATCAAATTCCAAACATAAATATACCACATAACACTACAGGTATATCGGATTAAAAATGATAGCGTACCTAAGATCACGATATGTTCTTCGTAAGGATGTTCGAAAGGGTACGGTACTTCCGTCTTCGGATACACAACAATAGCACCATAAACAGTTGCTCTAAGCCAAGAAACATGTGCGTGCCAAAAAAAGGTCCCCTTTTGCTGCACCAACGTGAACTCGTATGTGAAACTCGCGCCTGCTTGAATAGGACATTGTGTAATATACGACGGACCGTCGAACCAGCACGATAACTTCTGCCTGACCCCATGCCTAAAAAGAAGAAAAACCAACAATGGTTAAAGATAACATATAATTAGCACTAAATACTAACCATGGTCATAACATAAAACATACCAGTGAATTGTGGCATTGTAAGGGGTCTCATTAGTGACCTTAACAATGATCCTATCATCTTCTTGAGCATAAACTATAGGTCCAGGGAACATTTTATTAATGGTGACAATCTCTTTGGTGTTACATAGTTTATTAACCTTCATGGTTTGAACTTTGAAATCATAGAACCTAGTTGAACCACCTGCAGGCCATTTATGTGCCATACAACAGTATGAAAACGACATGGTTAAGAACAAGACACTGAAACAGAGTAAGTTAGCCATTAAAGACATGAGTGTTGTAGTGAAGGTTAAGGAGAGGGAGCAAAATTTAAGCCATGGGAAAGCAAAAAACACAGAACAAAAAAGTAGATTGTATTTATGTTTTGTCAGCTTTCATGATTTCGACTAACGTGATAATAAGGTGTTGGGGGCGGGGAGGTGTGATTATTCAATGTGACCCTCAATGTTGGGAAGGGATTTTTTTGTGTCTTCAAAACAGAAAAAATCAAAGTAGATTACGTTCTGTTTTTTTGGTTCAAAATCTGTCAAACAGTTGAATTATGTTGTTTGACTGAAAATATATTTCAAACCCCACATCAAACAGATACTTTCTTTGCTCTCTATTCCACGTATGTTTTAACCCGATCCAACCGGTTGAATTAGAAATCGGTTTAGATATCAATCTTGAGAGAGACTTTGAAGCGTGGACCGATATGAATCAATTAAACCGATAATTGAACTGAACTTTTTTGTTAATAATTTTTATTTTATTAATTGATCCAGTAACATGACGGTTTCACCATCAGTCCAGTTTTAGAAACATTGTTTATCGCCAAGGAGGATTATATCATCTAGGTTTCAGCCATGTAAGCTACACTGACCCGTATATATTTGGTTAAATTCTGGTTTTGATCTCCTTTTCCAACTAAAGTATCATTCATGTTTGTTTTGTGATTTATAAAGATTAATCCTTTTATGATTTGTGATTGTCCTTCCCAACAATATCATCTACAGGGTTTAAAATTGAGTTCTTTCTAGATTCTAAATTGATCTTGAATTTTATAACATTCTAATTAAATCCTCAAAGTATCATTATTGTAGTTGCCTAATTAAGTCATTCTATCAACTTAATCATTAGCTTGAGTGTTAAGTGTAAGCATAAATCTTATGTGGAATATATATACAGTCAACTCTCTTTATAACAATCCATTTATTTGTCCAGATTTTACCTGTTATAAAAAGTTGTTTATTGTACACCTATCTGTTATAATGAGATAATCGTTGTAAGCTTGCCATAGAATTTATATCGTGAATTTCACATGATTAATTATAAAGTTCATAAATCTAATAAGTTCAATTAATCAATGAGTTATCAAAATAAATTAATTTTTCACGAGTTACTAAATTCAAATAATCAATTTATAAGTTTATGATATTCCAAATTCATAGTAAAAAATTTAATTAGGGAACTTAATAGTTTATTAAACTGACATCTTTAATTCCATTCATTGAAGATTATTTTCGTTTAATAAAATATAATTAATAGATTTCTTCACGTGAATTTTAATCATTTTATTCAAATAATATTTTAATTAAGATATTTTTCATTTAATAAATGATAATTAATAGACTTGCTTGTATGAAATAACTATAATATACTTAAAAATTTAGACAATATGTTGTCATGAATATCTAATTTAATAAAGAATGTACTTTATAACCATGGATGTTGCTAATATAGCGAAATGCTATTATAGCAGGTGATTGTTATAAAGAAGGTTAATTGTATTTAGAACACGTGGATTAAATTGTAAACAAGAGTATACATATATTACATATAGATATTAAATCTGACGCTATTGACATGAATTTATTATTTTTAACACATCAAATCTTAATTATTCATGCAACACAAATAAATCCCTTCATCAATGTTTTATGTGTATATATAATGAGTAAAAAAGGGAGCGTCCAAGTATCCCAAGAACTCACAATGTAATTACTGATCATATGGTTAAGGTTATGGCGACAAGATTTACTGAAGTCTAAGTATTTGAAGATCCATCTTATTCTGTACGAGATTTAGTACAAACAAATTATATTAGCATTACACGAGTTAATATGTTATCTTAATGGTGTCGCGTAAACCTGGAAAAAAAAGGGAGGGTCCACCCTTACACTTGAGGAGGTCAATGTCCAATAGATGAATGAGGGTTTGAGTTAAAAATAAAAGCAAGAAATAGAGAGCAAATGGATGGGTTTAATTTGTAGTGCTTTTCATAGACAACTGCCTTTTTTTTTTGCTCAATCATAAGCAATGTTGGGTTGAAACACTCCCTTCCTATACCACCTTTTACAGAGATAGCTATGAACAATAAGGGCCACTCTGCAAATATATCTAAAATCCCAAGTGATTAACTCTTCTTTTTATGCATCTCTTTCAGTATATTAGTAAAACCATCTTTTGTTTTAACTTAAATTTGATTTTTCTTTCAACGGGTTTAATTATATTATGACCCATCATTTTCACCTTCCATGAATGGAACCTACTTGTTGAACCAAAAAATTTATTTTCATCATTTGATCTCTCATCTTATATTTTTTATTTTTTGTGAAATTTGAAAAGTTTCATTAATCTCACAAAAATTTTAATTACACCCCAATTTTTTTTTTAAATTATTAAACTCCTATAATTTTTCAAAATTTTACTAAGGCCCATAGTTCCAAACTCTGCAATATAATGTGTGTATATATATATATATAAAGATCACTAAGAATCATGATTTCACCAATATAAGATAACATCAGCCTAACAAATTGGTCACCACATTTAGGTGAAGACAAAAAACCACTTATCACATTATAATTTTAAAATTGATAATAAACACATTCTCACACGGTCTTCAAATTTCAGTTAAAATTGAATTAATTAATTGAATCAATCTAATTTGGTTAACTGATCTAGTTCGGTCAGAAGTTGGTTAAAAGTTTTTTGAAATTTCAGTTAACGGTTAATTCAATTTAAAATCGGGTAATTAACTTAACTTTATAAATAATATTATATATTATATGTATTAGGCTATTACTAATTCGGATAATTCAATCAAATGAACATTATCAATTTTTTATATGTTTTATATTTGTTTTAACAAAAAAAAAACAAAACATATAAATTTTGGTTAATTCGATTAACCGACCGAATTAACCGAAATATTTCGGTTCAGTTAACGGTTAAAAAATTAAAAAGTTTGGTCAATTCAATTAATACTAGTTCTGTTCGATTAACCGTTTGAACACCCCTAGTTATAGTCACTCGCAATACTAAAAAAACAGAATTATATTAAGCATTAACCTAAAATTAATAAGTATATATATATATAACACACAATAGGCAAATAAAACATTTTTTCTAACACAAAACAATGAGAGAGTAGTGCTGAGAGGTTTCAATGAAACAAAAAAAGAACAAGGGTATGTTGGAAGGGTAAAATAATATGATTATGTCGCATGGATATAGCACAAAGCAAGGGCTGCATGCATGCATGCATGCAGACATGCATGATGTTGTAACTTCAATGTCACGCTACCTGCCCATGCGTGTGTGATTCTGTCCCTTGGCACCTTTGCTTCTAAAGTTTCTGGTTTTTTTTTCAACTGTTCCTTTTCTTGCTTTTTCTTAACTCAAACCCCATAAGGGTCAACTCAGCTCTGACTGCTGCTTTTTCAAGCTTTTTCTTTTTTCTCCTTTTTGACAAATTAAGTATAGGATTTATATTATTTAATCTTGTTAATGGAGCATTTATGCTCGGTTTTAGTTTATGGTTTTTATCTCTTGATTCCGAATAGAATTTAAAGTGATTTATAGAGTTTGATGGGAGCGTTTAATCCACCAAGACCCTTTAAGAACATGTAATTGTATTTTTACTCACTAAAATCTTTTAAGGGGCATGGGTTTGAACCCATCAAAGTAAAAAATACTAAAATGCATTTTTTTGGTGGATTAGGCGCCGTCGCCAAACTCTATAAACTCTTTTGAACTCTTCTTAGAGTAAAGAGACAAAATTCAAAACTAAAATTAAATATAAACACCCAAAAACACAAAAAGTGACCTCCCCTAAACAAATCTCTTCCTCACTTATGGTTTACCTCAACAATTAGTTTCATGTAGACATAATCTCAACATTTAATTTCATATAGATTTTAAATAGTAAATGGATAATGACACACCATTTAACATTTTTAAGTATTTATTTACCTTTGTTTTAAATCATACGTTATCATTTTGGTTTATTAATAATACATAAGTTACACTCTGAGGAAACATCAGATTTCCCTCGTAACCACATTCCTATGTTTTTGAGCCGGTAATATGATTTTATTACTAGTGTCAAATTTTGAACATATATAGTAAGTTGTATATAACATCATCCTTACGTAAGATTACATTCCCTTAGTAATATAATATTTTTTAAATATTTTTATCACATTTTGAATGACTGATTCATTTTAGTTAAATCAAATTATATTTTCATTTATTTTAATATGTATTTTATAATACATTTATTTTAATTATTTATTAAAGATATAAATAAAAAAAGTAATAATCCTTGTCAACGGAGCGCATCTAGTGTAGTGGTATCATAGTACCCTCCCACGGTACTGACCGGGGTTCGATTCCCCGGATGCGCATTTTTACGTTATGCCATGCTCTGATTGTGCAGCAGCTTTTATTTTAAAAAGTGGAATTTTATTATTATACTAATTTATGATTTATAAAAATTAAAGGGACCATATTGATCAGTTTTCATTTTGGTGGTGGGAGCAAAATATTTTTTATATCAAATCTATAGTTGACATTAATCCTGGAATATTTTTTTTTGTACAATCTTCAATGACTAAGAAATCGAGAAAATTGAAAAATCCATTTGAGTTTATGTATTTGGTTCAAGTTGTATTATTCAGTTTGATTTTGGACTGATATTAGGGTTGAGTAAAAAAAATGGATCAAATCGAGAAATCAAGTCGAACCGATAATTTTCGGTTCGGTTCAATTTGAGTTTTTTTTTATAATTTGGTTTCGGTTAAATGATGTCATTGAACCACATCAATTTGGTTCGGTTTCAATTTATTCCATTAAGTACCGAAAAGTCCAAAAAAACATTTAAAATTTTCAAGAAAAAAAGTCAATATTTTTTAAACATATAAGCTTAATGTATAAAGTCATTTAAAACCCAAAATAAAACCCATTACTTCAAAATTCCAAATAAAACTTTGATTAAGCTTTTACATAAGGGTGAGATTGGTTTGGTTTGGTTTTTTCGATTTTTTTGAACCGAATCGAGATATTTGGTTATTCCATTTTCTGAACCGAAACTAAACTGGTAGACATGAGAAATCGGTTATTACCGAACTGTGCTAAACCGGTTCGGTTGGGGTTTCTATATTGTTTTTGGACTTTGAGATTTTGGGGTTTATTTAGACAAAATTGTCTTTAGATTTAAACTTTTCATCTTTAATTTGATAAAATTATCTTTGTTTTATGTTTCTTAGACACTATTTGAAAATTTAATTTTTTTTTCAATTATACATCAAATCTCAATTAATATATTTACCTAAAACATAAATTGTAAAATCTATAATTATTATTATTTATTAAAAATCTAATTAAAGCTTGATTTAATCACTTTCAATTTTAACTTAACATAATCAAATGTTAAATTATATATATTTTATAACTCTTAGTGTGTAATGGCAACAACAAAAACCCAACTTAAAAATGTTAATAATGATAACCGAAATTTTAAAAGTTTTAACAAAAATAATAATAGAAAAAAGAACACAGTACATAATAAATAAAAATAGAGATAAACACTTGAATTCTGGGAAGTTTTAACAATAATAATAAATAAGAAATGAATTCATGAAATTATATTTAAGTTTTATTTTTTTATTTAATTATAAAATATGTAAAAATGTATTAAAAGTTATATTTAAAATTTAGAAGCAATGGTTTTTCTTTTTTTTTGGGGGGGGGGGTTTAAATGGATCTATATATTGGGCTTATATGTACAAAAAAATATTAGTTTTTTATTTTTATTTTTAAACATTTTTTTGGACTATTCGATGTTCAATAGAATAAACCAAAACTGAACTAAATTGAATTGTCGGTTCGGCTTGGTTTCTCGATTTTTTGCTCAACTTTACTTTTACATATTCTATAATTAAATAAAAATGAAAAAAATAAACCCTAAATCTAATTTCAGTATCAATCTCTCACAGATTTTTTTACTTATTATTATTGTTAAAACTTCCAAGAATTCTAGTGTTCATATCTTTTTTTACTTATAATGTACTATGTTCTTTTTTCTATTCTTATTATGTTGTTGTTAAAACTTTTAAAATTTTGGCTATGGTTATTAACATTTCCAAGTAAGGTGCTTTTTGTTGCTATCATTACACATTAAAAGTTATAAAATACAAATAATTTAACATTTGATTATGTTAAGTGAAGATTGAGGGTGATTATATAGGGGTGTGCATAATTCGGGTAAAACCAAAAAAATTCGGTTTGAAAAATCAAACCAAACTGACTCTCACCTAGTTGATGTTTTCACCCAAACCGCACAATTTGGTTCGGGTTTGATTTTTGCACAAGGAACTTGTTTTATTCAAATCAAACCGAATGAAAAAAAAATCTATGTTTAAAGGAATAGAATAGTCCTAATAGAATAATAAATTGACCATTTTAATATCTATATGGACTAATTCATTTAACCCAATTATTATTATTATTTGATAGTTATGAATTTAATCGATTGTATGACATATTGTAATCATTCAGTTATAACAAATGGTTTATGAAATATCATAATCACTCAATTAAAACTAGCAAACAATTAAACTAATTAAAAAAGTGAGACAGAAAATCATTAGGTATATTAATAATTTATGTATTAGCTTTCCTTTTAACAGCTTTGAATGATTTATCAACATAATAGATTAACAAAAAATGATTTTTTAAATGGTCTTATTGATGATTATGATATTAATTTAATTGTATGATTCACTTTATAAATGCATAAATGAGTCTCGCATAGAGTTGTCCACAAACCAGGCCGGGTCAAGTAAAAAATTTAGGCTCGTTTTCAATCCTGGGCTGAAAATTGAGCTTAAAATTTTGCCCTAGCTCGACTCGAATAAAAAAATGCTAAAACCCAAGACCGGCCTGCCCGTATTAAATTTTTTTATATTATTTTTTATAAAATAACATTAAAAAATATAATACATCAAATACACTAAAAACATTAAAATAAATATTTCCTAACAAACGAAAAAAATTAAAAAATATATATATTTAAATAACACTAAAACAAGTTCAAGTTGGCCCAACCCAGTCCTCTCGTACTAGGGTTGGCTCCTCGCAGTTCTCCCTTTAACACCAACGGTAGATAGGAACCGAACTGTCTCACGACGTTCTAAACCCAACTCACGTACCACTTGAATCGGCGAACAACCGAACCCTTGGGACCTTCTTCAACCCCAAGATGTGATGAGTCGACATCGAGGTGCCAAACGACTCCGTCGATAAGAGCTTTTGGGAGTCATCAGCCTGTAATCCCCAGCGTACCTTTGATCTGTTGAGTGAGAGCCCTTCCACACGGGACTCCCAGATCACTATGGCCGACTTTCGTCTCTGTTCGACCAGTCGGTCTCACAGTCAGGCAGGCTTATACCATTACGCAACTTAGCAAGCAAATACCTCTAAAATAGTAGCAAAATTAATAATAAAACAAGATTTAAATAATATCCAAACAATAACAACAAAATAGTAACAATATAATAGCGATATAATAACAAAACAATGAAAAATAGTGGCAAAATAGTAAAAAACAGCAAAAGTTTTTTTTTACAAATTCAAGTCGGGTCGGGTCTGGGCAAAAAAGCTTACTCTTGGCCTGGCCCATTTAGAAAAGGAGTCTTATTTTTTTGTCCAAGCTCATTTTTCGGGCTTATATTTTTGCCCAAACACTCCCACTTTTCGGGTGAACCTTCGGGCTGGACCGAGTGGCCCGACTAATGGGCAAGTCTAGTCTAAAGCATGTATTATGATTGTTGTAAAAAGATAAAAAAAATTCAATATTAGATATTTTTTAATTCAAAACAAGGTGATATTATTTTCTTTTAGAAAAGCCCAAATTTAATAAAAACTGTGGAAGTCAAATTCCTTAATTTTTATTCAATACGGCTTAGATTTCAAAAGTTAAACTATTCAATTTAATTTTTGTCCAATGAGATAATTTTATTGGCAATGCAAGCTCGAATCCCATTTGTTGCCATGTACATTAACATACACCAAAACTTTAGAGCTCTCTTTTATTGTTACTCAACTCGTTATTATTTGGAGTTTGAACTTCGTAACAATTCTCACATTAGGAATTGGATTTTTTTTCGTCTAAGTTCATTACTTCTATATTGAGGCTTAAATTACGTAATTGTTTTTGCATTGCAACTTAAACTTTTTTTTATCCAAGTTAATCCTTAAATTTCTCAATTGTTCTCATATTAGCCTGAACTTGACAACTGTTTGCATATCGGGGTACACTTGAGCCCGGATTTTAGGGTATTCAAAGAAATATTATGGATTAACTTGGACAAAAAAAGTTCAAGCTCTAATATGCGAATAATTACCAAGTTGCCCTAAAAGTGATTTAACCCTTAATTATAATAATTGGCAATAAAATCAACTACCTAGCTACTGGGGTTAGGAAGGTCAATGGACTTGAAATTTGCATTAGAATTTTACAACCTCATCTCAACTTGTTATTTTTACATAATACTAAAAAAAAAAGTCACGTCTGTTTTAATATAATTTATTTCAAAAAATTTAATCCATTTATTTTTCAAATTTAAAAATGCAAGTCGAGTTGCTGACACAATTAAAATTATTCTATTAAATTCAAGTTCAATTCAGAATCATTTTTTGTTACATTGCTATTAAGTAAGAAAGATTTCAACTGTACTTTGAAATCTAAAAAGTAAAAAGACTAAATTTTTTAAAATAAAAATAAAAGGTTTAAGGGTGTAAAAAACCCTTCAACATAAAAAAAGAAGTAATTAAGCCTTTTTTTTTACACTCAATTGGGTATTTAAACTTTCAAAATGTATAAAAAGACCCTCAAACTTTAAAAAAAATTAAGCCCTAATTTTTTTTTACACTCACTTGGATACTTGAACCGCCCCTAATTTTTTTCAGTTAAAGCCATCACGTGTCACAACCACAACATGACATGTGGCAAAAAAGATAAAAAAATAAAAATCAATAAAAATTATAAAAATGATTAAATTTTAATAAAATATATAAAAAAATATTAAAAATGATAAAATATATAGAAATATATAGAAATATAAAAAAGATTATAAAATTCCATAAAGTTGTAAGAAAATTATAAAAAAATGTAAATAAATATAAAATTTATAAAAAAATTATAAAAATTTTTGTACTAAAAGAAGCATTTTATAATTTTTCTATAATTTTTATTGATTTTTACTTTTTATTATTTTTCGTCACATGTCATACTGTGTTGCGACACATTATGACTTTAACTGAAAAAAGTTGGGGTAGTTAACTTTAACGGTCAACAGTTAAAGTTAATGATTAAAGAACCTTTTTGATGCATTTTATAATTTTTTTATAATTTTTATAAAATTTTATAATTTTTATATTTTTTCTACTTTTAATAAATTTTTAATATTTTTAATTAAAATTTAATAATATTTATAAATTTTATTGATTTTTATTTTTTTATAATTTTTTGTTACATGTCACGCCGTGGTTGTAACACGGGATGACTTTAACTGAAAAAATTTAGGTGAAGTTAACTTTAATAGTCAACTGTTAAAGTTAATGGTCAAATGACATTTTTTTATGTATTTTGAAAGTTTAAGAATCCAATTGAATGCAAAAGAAAAATCATGGGCTTAATTATTATTTTTTTAAGTTTAAGGACTTTCTTGATACATTTTAAAATTTTAAATACCTAATTGAACGAAAAAAAAAAGAGTAAGGTCTTAATTAATTTTTAAAAAAAATTGAGTAATTTTTACCGCTTAACGACTAAATTCCAAATATGGGAAAGTTACATTGATTTATAGCATATTTTATTTTATTTTATTGTTTTTTTTTTTGGTATGTTTTTCTCAGTTACCCGACCCGAGATTCACCAATATTGATTTGAATCTTGATTTCTAATTTCCTAAAGACTGGGATCATCCATTTCAATTTTGGGGGCTTTCATCAAAGAACAGAGAGTTGGCTCGTCGAGAAGAAAAGGTTGTAAAAGACGGAAATTTTCGATTTAAGATATGGCGGTGATGGAGAAGCTTAAGATATTCGTAGTGCAAGAGCCAGTTGTAGCTGCTTCTTGCCTCATCGCTGGTTTTGGTTAGTTTTTTTTTTTCGATCATTGCTAATTTAATCCCTAGTTATATGCTGTTTGGGTTTAGTATAATTTGGAATTAGAAGAAACATTGGCTTTATTAGGAAATTCAGAATCATCTACGCTTTTAGTTGAAAGTTGTGTGTGTTTTTCTTTTTGAATAATCTGAAATTCGATTCATAAATTATCATCCAATGTATGACTTATACGTATATGTCATGATGCAAAGGATTCTAGATCTATTAACAACTGCAGTGGTAAGGGAAAGTACCATTGTGGGGGAAGGGGTAGCCATGAACTCCAAAAGGATTAGTTGTGAACCATCAAACAGACGTGAAGGATATCTTAGTCATTAAAAAAGAAGGATTCTAGATCTGAAGTGATGCATAAAGTTGGTACATTCTATGGCTGAAATCGCTGCGATCGAGTTAATATTGTGTCTAATAATCGAAACAACAGTGGTAGGGGAAAATGCGGGTCTTGAGATAACACACATTGTGACCACACGCGATTATTGCAGTTAGGGTAATGAGTATATGAATCCGAAATGATAGTGTTTTCAGTTGTTGATTGTATGAATCTATCTTGAAGAAAGAACAATATTCCGCAAAGATTGGTGTTTGAATTTTCTGGCTTTTTCCTGCATTTTTGTGAAGATTGAGCCTTTTTTTTTTTTTTTCCTTTTTATCTCTTTTGTTGTGTGCTTGATATTTTTGTGAAAATTATGCAGGTCTCTTCCTACCAGCTGTTGTAAGGCCCATTTTAGATTCCATGGAGTCATCAAAGCAAGTCCCTCAACCTGCTTTAAGAGACGTAAGTATAGCACGTATCTTTTTGTACAGGCTTTATTTGTTATTTTTGTTTGTGGATTAGCTTAACCACAATAATTGGGTTTAGACATGTCATAGGAGAGAAGTTTTGAGATTCTAGTTACGGGGTATTTGTTCTTTTCTTTTGACATGGCAGATTTCTAATCCTTGCATAGAGTTTCAAGACTATATTTGAAAATGGTGGAAAGTTAGAGCATTCAGTACAATGAGTTTTAGCTGTCATCAATACGCTTCTACAACTGATAATGCTTACATTCTAGCTGCACTAAAGAGAGTTGTTCTTTTTCTGCAGATCTTCCTTATTTGAACTTGGATGTCAAAGTTGCTATTAATGCCTGTTACCCTTTGTGACTATTATGTTATTCAAAACTATATACATTTTCATCTAGGTATTAGGATTGATTGGTATCATTGAAGGGGAGAATAGATACTATAATACGAGACCACTATAGAAGTTCTTGCTTTCTTCAATGCATATAGGATAAGATGCTTAATAAAAACTTCTTTATATCTGAAATGTGTGCCTTGTCCTTGATGCATCTCTTTGGAAAAAGAACACTGGTTTGAATCAGCATTGTCGGAGTTATCATGCTTATGAGCTAGATCAACTACATTAGTTTTTCGTATGTGCTCCAAAATTCTTTCAACTTTGGATATCTAAATCCCGGTTAATGCTAAAAGGATCTATGAAACACTCACCCTATAAATTTTATAGCCTTAGTTATGCTTACAGTGTCGTATTTTTATGTTCTCGTTTTAACAGATTGATGTGCTCCATTGTTGCAGGTGGTTTCAGGTGTGACTGGTAAAAAACGGGGTTGATATGATTTATGGATCGAAAAGAGGCAAAAATTTACGTGTAGCTTGTAATCACCGACGAAATAAGTCCAACTTTTTTAATTTGAGGAACTTTCTAAAGTGCCTTTCAACCTCATGTTTAGTATGAGAATATGAGTGTTACTTATATTTTGATTTTCATGGTTAAAATCCATTGTTCTTTTTATTTGCTCAATTGGTAAACCTCTCTCATTGTCAATACCTCATTATGTCTTGTTATAGTCAAATCATCGGTTTAGTCTAGTGAACGTAGAAAATAAGCATTAGGAGTCTTATCGCCAGTTTAGGGGTTTGACTCGACTTAACCCCAAATTTAATCAGGATCCAACGTGACCATCCGATATCTAGGCCAACACAGTCATATTTATACATGCAAAAGATTGCCATTACAGCCATAGCCATAGCCATAGCCATAGCCATAGCCATAGCCATCCAAATAAAAGTAGATATATATTACATTTAATTAGTCACTTTCATTTACAGGAAAATATCAAGCTGCTTAAATGGATTAATATTTTGGCCACTACTGCAGCCGACACAGATAAATCTGTTCATTTCAACCTCATGTTATAAAATAGGGTTTGCCTTGGATTAGAAAGATCAGGCCATAAACCTATCCTTCTTTCCCCTTTTGCTCCATGGAACCACTTGCTTTAAGCCTTGATAGATACTTCCCTGTCATGTCCAAACACCAAATCAAACAACTTTTCTAGGATGTAGTAGTGTAAGAATTAAAAACAAAACAATTAAAACTTTTTATTGAAACTAGGACAGGGACTGAAATGAAGAAATAAACACAATTGAAACCCATAACCATAAATAAGGCGAAAATGAGGTAGATGCATGCCTACAAATCTAGAAAATTTTGCCGGTGGGTCACATAATTTTACCCCTGTCCTTCCTATCCTACGGCAACCAAACCCTGCCTATCATAGCAAAATAGCAGTACACCTAATTTATTGCCCTATATGTATTGTTCATTTCTCTATAAAGTTGTGACTTTAAAGCAAGACTATTCTTAAAAAAAATTGCACCATATGAAAATAATATCATAATAACAAAGTGGTCGATTTCTGGTTTTATGGTTTAATCCATTTACCTATTTAGTAGGTTGAAATTGATGATAAAGCCTCTCATCAAATAATGACATGGATCAGACATTCAGAGCTACGTGCATATTCAATCAATCAAAAACTTAAATTTGTTTTTTTTTAAAATTCATCTAGGCAACAACAAATATAAATAAAAAATATGTTTATAAAATATTAATATAAATTACAAATGATATTTTGGTTAGAATGTTAAATTCCAAATATAGGAAATTATAATGGTATATTTTTCAGATATAAAATATATAAAATGACAAGATTACCTTCAAAACAATATAATTTATGTGTTAACTGGACACGTAACACAAATTCATTTAAGTGTTTAATTTGTAATATAGACTGTAAAAGGAAAGTACCAAACTAGGCTAATTAAAGTAGGGGGACTAAACCCAAATTTCAGCATAACAGAGGGACTAAAATCATAAATTAACCTATGTACAAAGGAGACAAAGACAAAAACTTACCCAGAAATGAGATTTGGAACGAGAAAGAGTGTTAAAGCTGCTACCATATTCATCTCCAAAAGATGGGAAAACATCCCTTCTTCGAGAACCAAGAAACCCTTTATCTCTCTTCACTCTCTTGCTACTAACCACCATGCCACCACCACCACTACCACCGTGCACCACCATATTTTCAGGACTAAAACTACCACTACGAAACGACCCATAACACTCACTTCCTATCCTAAGAGAAGAAGACTGAAACCTAGCCTTGCCCATATAAGGACCATCCAACACCGTGATCGGCGAATAAAGCTTGCCGCCGGCGGTGTTCTTAGCAGCATCCAGTATCAGCAACCTAGGAGGCAGTTCCAAGCACTTTCGACCCAAGTCATAAGTAGTGGTGAGTGTTGTTGTGCAACATGGTTTGGGTTTCCCTGGTTCTTCTTCCCACCGGAACGGAACCGAGGCTAAAGCATGGTGTGGTGGGGTCAAAACCCATTGTTTTTCCGGTGATTGCATGTGTGCATGTGGGGATGAAAATAATGGTAGCTTTGATGTGGAACTCCATTCTTTCTCTGCTTTGGATCCCATGGTTTTTTTTGTATAAATAAAAATGGTGACTAAAAATGATTTGTTTATATAAGCAAAAAGGAGTGGCGACGAGTTTTTAACGTATGAAAAGGGGAGACGAAGGAAAGTCATGGCATAGCAAAAGGGTTATAAGTCCATGGCCGTTTTTATATATTATCAAGAGTCTATAAAAATAACTTCTTTGTAAAATTAATTTTCAACCCTAACCAATGCTATACTCTCATATTGCATTTTCCCGGTACCAAGTATTACTATTTGGTTATTCTATCAATCATGTCAGTTTTTAACGGTACATATAGATAAAATTTTTAACAGAAAGAACTAATATGATCTTTGATTTAACGTACATGGATTAATTTGTCTATTTTTTAGTAAAAGGAAAGAAAATACAATTTGACTCCTAGTATAGGTCTCTATAATACTTTAATGTAATCAATTTATACTTAATGGCATAATTTTGCTAAAATTTTGTCAATTTTTCTTAAATTTATTGACTTTTTAAATATTTTTATGAAGTATACATGGATTGCTATATGAGTGGTTATGTTAGTGCTATTAAAAGAAAGCAAATTGAGTAAATTTTAAATGTTGAGACCCAAAGTGATCCCAAAAGAAATTAGGACTAAAGTGATAAAAGAAGTAAATTAATATTAAAAAATAAATTAATGATTATTCCACAATGCTTTTGAAACACACTCTTTAACCCAAATGCTAAACTTTATTACTTATGAACATAAGATTCATCAATTTATCTGTATAAACCATATTCATTAATTCTAAATGTACAAACTTAACGAAAAATTAATTATCATTCATTAATGCACAATGTTCAATTAATCCTCATAAATTTATGACCTTTTTGTTGGTTAAGAAAACATACATGTGCAAAAAAATCATAGATTCAATGATTTTTTTTCAAAAAAACATGCCATTAAACACTTTTTATGTACCTTCAACAACAAGTTTGGTGGATCCATGTCAAGCCTGAGTTGGAAAGTTTAATGGCGTTTTCATACAGATTTTTGTTCCATATCTGTCACATGCTAAGAAATTGAATTATTTACATTTTTCATTAATGCAAATGTCTCATATGGAGACCATAATTTGACAGTCTTAATTGCTTCTATGGGAAGTTTGATTTTGAAGGTGAAATTGAATTATAAAATTTTAAAAGTTGAAGTGTGATTTTATTGTGTATTTATTTATAATTTTATGAATTTTTAATAGATTAGTTCGAATCTTTTTCATTTTCGGGGGTAAAGCGTAATTTTACCATTTATTACTTTATAACTACATCATTTATGAAAGGATTAAATAATAATTTTTTTACTTGGGGCCGAGGTTGTTTCTTATTGCAACTAATGTTGATATATACATTTTTTTGTTGCATCTGATAGTCATAAAGTGTAATTTTATCACGTATTAATTTATAATTTTATTATTTTGATGAGATTAAATAGATTTTTTTTTCATTTTAAAGGGCAAAGTGTAACTTTTTCATTTATTAACTTACAATTTCATCATCTATGAAGGGATTAAACAACAAAATTTTCCATTTTGGGAGTCAAAGCCCCTTACTGCCCCTCTTGGTGTTGCCTCTTACTGCAGCAAAATATATATATTTTCTAAGACCAACTAGTATCCGATAATGTTATTGAGCTCAGATTAAATCCAAAGTTAAGTCAGATTAAACTCTTAAATGAGAAGTAAAATTCTCTCAATATTATTTTCTGAATCCACGAGGCTCGAAAAACATAAGGGGATCAAATTCTTTGACACTTAACTTAGCACACATTGGTGATATATACATAACAAGAGTTGAGTGCAATGGTAAAGCACATTATACTAAATTTAAATTCAAACACTAAAATAATATTATTGGGAGGGATAACCATGAACCTAAAAAAAACTAATCTTTATGAACTGTAAAATAAATACAAAAGATATCTCGATTACATTAATATAATATAAATTTTAACCGTGGGGATTTTGTCTATGGGTAGAAATTGCAAATAGTTAGGCTTACTTTACAGGTTTGGTAGCAAAAAGAAGACAGAAGGTGACTAACAGCAGAGGATGAGAGGATTCTATAGCCATCTTAAATAATTCAAAGTCAAAAAGGTAGAAGAAAAAGAAGAAGGATTAATTTAATAATATGATTTTTCTATATAAAGACAAAGCTTATTAAAGAGAGTGGTTGAATTATGTGGAAAAAAAAGTAACTGACAACAAATTTCATCATCTTCAATATTAAGTAAAAATAAAAAATGGGTCTCTCTTTTGACTTCAAGCTTTTTTTTTTTTAATAATAAAAAGAAGATAAACGATTAATGTGACTCAAATTTAAATCACACTTGAAATAGTGAACACTCTAACACTTCCATGTAGGGTTGCCATCAAACATCAATCATTCGTTAATGGCTACCAATTTTCCCTTTTTTTTTCACCACAGTAAAGCCTTGCTCGTTACAAAACCCTCTTTGGACGTTATGAGCTTTTAAAAACATTTGAAGGGTTTAATGAGTTTTTTCAAATTTTTGACCTTTTATGGGTCTCTTTGAAGGGCTAATTGCAGGAAAGGTTTCAAATTGATTTAAATTTTAAAATGTTTTAATTGAATTCTTCCAATATTAATATTGTATTAATTAGACTCGTCAATCTAAAAGGTCAATTAAGGTGGTGTTTGGATATGACAAGTGGAACATATTTAAAAACGCGTAAATACTTACTATATAGATAAGTTAAATTTGATGTGTTTTAAAAAAGATATAATCCATGCAATTCAAGTACAAACATATTTAAAATTTGATCCATATATTTTAAATATATCTCACATTAGATCTTGAGCTAACGTTAAATGCCCAAACCGGTTGTTATCTTGGCAATAAAACCTAATTGTATATTACTAATAGGTTTGAGGACTCAATTAGAATATTTTATAGTTTGAGAATTAATTTAAATAATAATTTAGCGATGCCCGGTGCTATCAACCCTAAAAAACTATTAAGTTTTTTTCTTTATATTTTGGGACAAGGCAATATTCAGTCCTTGAATTTGGTAAATTTCTCTAACTTGGTCACTGAACTTTTTTTTCATACATTAGTCTTGACACTTGGCTACTTTTCCCAATTTTAGTCCTTGTGATGAGGTGATTGTCTGAAATTGTACATGTCATCATCTAATTTAGATGATGCATGCACTAAAATTTGGAAAAGTTACCATGCGTCAAAACTAATGTAGGAAAAAAAAGTTGAGTGACCAGGTTGGAGAAATTTGCCAAATTCAACTCTGTAACCCTTTGAGCAAGTCCAGTCATCCGAGCAACAAAAGGTGATTAAACGTGGCCAAAACATGAAGAATTATTTAGATGCATGGACAAACAAAAAAACAGGTCAAAAAGGCACAAGAGAGATAGGTAAAGCAAGCTTTATGATATTTTTTTATGTGTATATACATATATATTTGTATTATTTTGTTGCACATGCATAATATAAGGACTATGGGTAGTAAGAGTGGGTGCATCACCACTCATATTTATTTATTTTTATAATAAATCCTATATTTTCCAACTTGATTTAGCAAAGGGTTTTTGTCATTATCCATTAATAAACGTGCTTAAAGCAAAAATAATCATCCTTATTATTCAATTAATGAACTTGAACAAGCATGATTAAGGTGTCTTAAAAAATATGCCACTAGCCTTAAACAAAAACCATATATAACACAATAAAGTATATGTTCCTTCTTTTTTCTTCTTCATGTTCAAGCTTTTAAAGCACCGACAAGTCTCTCTAAACATTTCCAGCCTCATCCTTTGGTACATACACATAAAGATTGATCATTAAATTAGCAAAAATAATCCATTGAAAGTGACTTTCAATTTATTGCATAAAATCATATACTTAAAAGCAACAAATCTTAAAAGGGTGTTATCAAATATTGATAAATTTCGGGTTAGTTTTCATATTTACTCTTTAAAAGTAACAAAGCTAACAATACTATTTCTTAGGCCTCGTTGACTGAGTATTCTATTTTAGATAAATCTGTTAATATTTTGTTATTTATTCAAATAGGTTGTTACTTATTTAAATAGGTTGTTAAGCTTTACTAGATAAGTCAGAATCACATTTGTAATCTGTATATATATTCCATACTCTATCAAATGTATAGATAAGCTCTTCACTCCATTCAATTACTTATCTTTTTATGGTAATCAGAGCCTCTCAAACTCACACGAGTTAAATTTTTTTCCCCTTTCTTCTTTCCCACTCTCTCCTACTCTGAAACAATGGCAGTCACGGTTGTTAACTCCGACAACACTACTCCCTCAACCAATACAATTATCCAATTCAATCCTGCGTCCCAGCTGCCGATCAAATTAATCGGTAGCCAAAATTACTCCACATGGAAAGCTCAAGTCTCCATGTTGATGCACGGCCACAACATCTTTGGCCACCTTGATGGCTCTTTATCCGCCCCACCACCAACGATCACAACTGACAACCACAATGTCATCAATCCAGCATATCAAAAATGGTTTCAACAAGACCAGCTTGTTCAAAATGCTCTCTTAGCCTCGGTTAAACCAACACTTGCCTCAACCGTGGCCAATGCCCCAACAGCCCACAAAGCTTGGCTTGCCCTTCAAACTGCTTTCGCAAACAAATCACAAACCTGACTTATTACTCTGCAAGATAATCTTGCCCGACTCACAAAGGACACCCGTCCTGTTGCTGATTATCTCTATGATATTAGAACCATTGCCGATGAACTTGCCATTGCAGGTGAACCTTTGACTGATGTTCAACTTACGGTTCGCATCCTACAAGGGCTTGGGCCAAAATATACTGCCATCTCTGTTGTCGTTCGCTCTCGATCAACTTCGATCTCATATGAGGAATTGTATGATAAGCTTCTTGATTATGAACTCTTCCTTCAAAATGAAGAGAGAAAGAAACCACCAACCGTTGTTGCCGCTGTAGCCCAAAACAATTCCAATCAAAGGCCATTCATCCCAAGAAATCAAAATTGGCGCTCTACATCCAAAAACAATACTCCATGGCGTCAACAGCGTAACTCGACCACCTCTTCATATGACAAACCTCGTTGCCAGTTGTGTGAACGTATCGGTTACACGGCCAAGGTGTGTCGGTCACAATCTCATAATCATCATCAGGCTCGTGCTAATTATGCTGGCTACACTTCTCAATCTGAACAAATATGGGTGTTTGACTTCGGAGCAAGTCACCACATGACATCGGATTCTGGAAACTTGGTCCATGCACATGACTACCACGGATCGACTGAGATCACCATGGTCAATGGTAATACCATTCCAATCTCCCATACTGGTAACACTTACTTAGATACTTCAAATCAACAATTTCAACTATCCAATACCCTATGCTCTCCTAATATTGCCTATAATATTATCTCTGTCTCACAATTTTGCCTTGATAACAATATATCAATTGAATTCTTTCCTTTCTCCTTTGTTGTGAAGGATCTGAGTACGGGAGTGCCTCTAATGCAAGGACCGAATAGAGATGGTTTGTACGAGTGGCCGCGAAACAATCTGTGTCTTCCCACTCCTAAATGCAATGTGGCGGTGCAAAATTTAAACTTATGGCATCGACGGTTGGGACATCCCAATCGTCGAACTTTACTTCAAATTTTAAATAAGTTTTCAATTCTGTTTTCTACTTCAAAAATTTCATCCGTTTGTAATTCATGTGCTTCAAATAAAATGCACAGGTTGCCATTTTCTGAAAATACATTGCCCAGCACCAAACTGCTTCAAACACTTTTTAGTGATTTATGGGGTCCTTCCCCAGTCATCTCAATTGATCAAAAGCGATATTATATTCTTTTTTTTATCAATACTCCCACTACATGTGGTTATACACTTTAAAAACAAAAGATGAAGTTCAAAACATTTTTAAAACACTTCATCCTCTTTTAGAACGATAATTTGACTCTAAAATTTATTCCTTATATACCAATGGTGGTAAAGAGTATCTTGGGCTAATACCGTATGTACACACTCATGGCATTCAACATCTAATTTCCCCTCCGTACACACCACAACGAGTAGCCCTTGTTGAAAGACGCCACCGACATGTCATTGAAACTGCAAAGACCCTAATGCACCAAGCCTGTCTACCTAGTACATTTTGGACCTTTGCTTGTCAACATGTTGTTTTTCTTATCAATAAAATGCCGATACCAACACTAGAAAACAGAACTCCTCATGAAATACTATTCAAGGTTAAACCAAAACTAGACAACCTCAAAACCTTTAGCTGCTTGTGTTACCCATGGCTCTGACCCTATGCGAAACATAAACTAGTCACAAAATCCAATCCGTGTGTATATCTTGGTTTTTCATCCAAGTACTATAGTCACCAATGTTTTAATCCGGTGTCCTCCAAAATTTATCTCTCCCAAGATGTTGTGTTTTATGAAAATGATTTTCCATTTCAAACTATGTGTGACCGTTTCAAATTGAATTTCAAACTTGCATTTTGGGAATCAATTGATCAACAACAAGAGGCTAATAATCTCAATCAAAATACAGATTTTAGTGTGCATGCAGGTGATTGTTTCCGACTATTGTCTCTCATCTCCATCGACCAACATCAAGGGTTGCGTCCGTGCTCAGGTACTCTTGCATCTCCTGCTGCCCTATGCCCGACGTTGAACCCAATTCAACTGGAACCACCACCTGCCCCACTTTTCTCCCATCGCCTCGCACTCCAGCTGAAACCAGCACACCTACACCCTCGGCTAATCCCGCAAATAATGCAAGCCAACCTGAACCCACAGCCAACACGCAACCCACTACCAACATGCATCCCATGATGACTAGATCCAAAAATAATATAACAAAGCCAAAACTGTTCGCAGCTTGTACCACTACTAAAATCGAACACATCTTGCCTACAAATTACAAACAAGCCTTGAAACAACCCCATTGGCACAACGTTTTTCAATCAAGGATCTTGGTACATTACATTACTTTTTTGGGATTGAGGTAGCCCCATCTCAGGGAGGTTTGTATTTATCTCAGCAAAAATATGTTACAGATTTATTGCATGAGGCCAATATGCAGGACTCTAAGGGCGTCTTGACTCCAATGAGCTCTGACACAATGCTTGTTGCATTCTCTTCTGATTCGATAATTGATGGCACGGGATATCGCAAGCTTGTGGGTAAACTTCAATATCTTGCCTTCACACGACCAGATATAGCCTTTTCTGTAAACAAAGTGGCTCAGTTTATGCACTGTCCTGGAGCATCACATTGGAGGGCCCTTAAACGATTGCTTTGGTACCTCAATCGGACATCAAACTATGGATTGCGAATAGTCAAAGAGAACAATCCACGTCTTTTTGTCTACTCCGATGCAGATTGGGCTGGTGATCCAGTTGATCGTACATCCACAACGGGGTACATTACTTACTTGGGCAGTACACCTATCTCCTGGTCGTCCAAGAAACAACGAGCTGTATCTCGTTCCTCCACAGAGGCTGAATACTGCGCTGTGGCTGCTGCCGTTGCCGAGACTAATTGGCTCACTAATATGCTACGTGAGCTATGGTATACTCTCTCAACACCACCAGTTATACATACAGATAATGTCGGTGTTACTTATTTGTGCAAAAATCCAGTTATACATAGTCGGATGAAGCATATTGCCATCGATTTTCATTTTGTCCGTGACCAAGTTGAGAACAAACGAATTATAGTTCAGTATCTTCACTCTGCTGATCAGGTGGCTGACTTACTTACTAAACCGCTTTCTTGTAAAACCTTTGATCGATTGTTTACCAAGTGGTCGCTTGTCGAGCCAACCACCAACTTGAAGGGGCGTAACAAAGCTAACAATACTATTTCTTAGGCCTCGTTGACTGAGTATTCTACTTTAGATAAATCTGCTAATATTTTGTTATTTATTCAAATAGGTTGTTACTTATTTAAATAGATTGTTAAGCTTTACTAGATAAGTCAAGATCACATTTGTAATCTGTATATATATTTCATACTCTATCTAATGTATAGATAAGCTCTTCACTCCATTCAATTACTTATCTCTTTAAAAAGATTCTATTCAGTTCACGTGAAGTTTAAATCTCAACATTTATAGAACATATATGATTTGTTTTATAGTGAGGAAGAAAAAACAATAAAGTATATGATTTAGGGTAAACTATATTAATAGTCACTCAATTGCACATAAGTTTTCGTTTTGATCACTTAACTAAAAAAAATTATAATTTAACCATTAGCGTTAGCCACTTAAAGATTAAAGAAAATAACTAAATTATAACTTTTTTAAAATTAAGTGATCAAAACGAAAAATTATACATAATGGATAGATTTACCTTATAATTTATGTAAGATATTTGACCTCAAATTCCTTACCATCTGAATTTCAACACCAAGCTAATTACCAAAGTCACGGAAAGTCGATTTCCACGCTAGCTGACCCTTTTTTAGGTGCAATAAAATCGACTGAATCATTGGTGGAACGTGTTCAAATCTTTAATTAACATCAATTTCGGATTAGATTTCTGGATAATCTTTACCTTCTATTTTTTATTTTTCAAAAAAAGTGTTGGTTTAAAATTCGGACTCGTACATATGTGTCTTGAATTTGATTAAATAATTTTATTATTCTAATATATATAAAGGGAGGGATATGCTTATATCTGTATAAAATTTACATACGATTAATGTTTTAACGATCAAACCGTCATATTTTATATTCTATTCTTATAGATCATACGTGTCAAATTTGATGTAAATTAAAATTTTAACTATTTGTTTTATGTAAAAAAAAACTTTCAATCATTCAATAAATATTACTATATACAATATTTAAGATCAATATGATAGAAATATTATATCGGTTCGAAAATTTACATGCATAACAAGTACAATTATATTAATAAGTTTAATAGTTGAATTGTTAAAATATTAATCATACGAAAATATATGAAAATGGTATAAAACTACTATAATCTTACACTTGTGTAAATAGATCCCTCCCCATATATACTGGTTTTTTTATCCCGTGTGATGCACGATTTTGTTATATTTAATAATTAAACTATATTAATAAGTGTCCTTTTATTAAGACTATATTTTAAGCTTAACAATTGAATATTATGTAATTTTAATATTATAACATTAAAAGTTAATTTAATTATAAAAATAAAGAGAGAATTTATTTAAAATAAATTTTATTGTATTTATAATATAAAAATTTGAAAGAAAATAAATTATAAATAAGTACTTCAAATGGAGGGTATTATGTATCATTGTAATGTGAATTGAGTGTTTCTTTCTTTAGATAAAACACTGTAATATAATATATACATATATATATATAATAAAATAATTTTAATACAATTTAAAATTAGGGTAAAGTATCAAAATAGTCACTTTTGTTTACCTCATGTTACATTTTAGTCACTTATGTTTGAAATGTTACGCTTTAGTCACTTACATTAACATGTTGTAACATTTTAGTCACTAAGCCGTTAATTGCTGTTAATGGTGTAATAGTAAGTTGACGTGACATGTTAAATCATCATTTCAAACAAAAAATTTAGGTTAAATTACACAATTAATCCCCATATTTTTTTCGTTTTGAGTAATTTTTTTCTTTTATGTTCTTTTAGCTTTTCTTTTTTTTCTTTTTTTTTTTCATTCTCTTCTGCTTCTCCCTCTGTTTTCCTCCCTTCTCCATCTCTTTTAATGTAGTTTTTTTTTTATGTTTTCCATTTGTTAAAACTAAAGGGGAAGAAGAAAGGGAAAAGAAAAAAATTAAATTGTTCAAAAAAATAAAAGTATAGGGACTAGAATTTTAACAAATGGAAAATATATAAAAACTACCTTAAAAGAGATGGAGAATGGAGGAAAACAAATGGAGAAGCAAAAGAGAATGAAAAAAAGGAAATTTAAAAGAATATAAAAAATTAAATTGCTTAAAACGAAAAAATATGGGGACCAATTGTATAATTTAACATAAAATTTTTGTTTGAAATGATTATTTAACGTGGCACATCAGCTTACGATTACATTGTTAACAATAATTAATGGCTTAGTGACTAAAATGTTACAACACATTAACGTAAGTGACTAAAACGTAACATTTCAAACATAAGTGACTAAATGTAATCTGAGGTAAACAAAAGTGACTATTTTGATAGTTTACCCTTAAAATTAAATTATGTAAAACAAAGTAGTTAGTTAATTCGTTTAAAAAAACTCTTATTTTAAAATCAAATATGTTATTTTATAATTACTTAGGTAGTGTTTGGGAAGTCACCCAGTAATTGAATTCGGGCTTGTAATTACACAATGGTGATATATTTGGGTAACCATTGTAATTGGTGGGTCCTGTCGAATTGGGTGTAATTGGAGCACCTCAATTATATTTTTTAATTCTTAAGAGAGAGGGTGAGAATTAAAGTAATTACGTAGGTAATTACACCCAAATTTATTTTTTATTTTTAAATTTATACAAGGTATAAAAATTACATAGTACTAACAAATGATGATAATGAGTATATGTTAAATATTAAAGAGGTAATAATCTAATAAATATGCACTAGAACAATTAGATAAAATTGCACATAATGTTTATTTTCTTGTTATTGTTTGCAGTAATCGTATTATCAATTACTTTTTTAGACAACATAATATATATATGATGATTTGATTTTAATTTTTGTTATTTAGAAATTATAATTTTTATCACACTAATAATTTTTTATAGTAATGTTTATTTTTATGTAATCCTGTAATTAAATTTTGTACTACCAAACATGACATAGGAAATTATGACGTAATTACATTTTGTCAGTCAAACAGATCTAGGGAATTACGATATTTTGTAAATATGAGTGTTATTATTACCTTGATAATTACATTTTCATTCAATTATTCTGTATTGTCCAAACAAACCCTTAACAAAATATTGATAAGTGTAAGATATTTTTAATTTAAATTGCCCATTAAAAATATAATTAATCCGAAGTTAAATCGAAAAAGCATGATTAAAATCCAAATTCTACAATAAAATTTGATAAGATTTTGTCTGGAGCTCTCACTATTTTGGTATCATTGGATTCTTACCACAAAAATCATTGAAAATGAATAAAGAAATGTTGCAGCCCAGGTAGAAAAATCTCATAAATAAATGGGAGTAGTTGGATACAATGCAACTTCCTTGTGATTCATAGGTGAAAAACAGGGCTCTATACTTATTCACATAAAAAGATTACTTTGGTCTTTGAGCCAACTATTTGAAACTTGTGGGTTGAATCGATAGTCGGATCAATTCAAAGTTCGAGCTTAGTGTACATAATCTTTTTTTTTCCTCTACTTGGAATGTAGTAGGGATAAAGTAACCTTTCACCTTCGTATTTGAAATTTTTTTGTCTACATTAATTCTAGAATTTAGTAGCTTTTTTCAGTTTCATCCCTGAACTTGGATTTCATTAAGGTATGATGATGTGACATTTTAAAATTATGTCACATCGTTAATTGAATTTTTTTTAAAAAAATTAATATTTTTTAGATTTTACATATAATTTTAAATTTTTAAATGATGACTTGGCACAATTTTAAATTACCTCGTCCGACAACCCAAATGAGAAAATTACCAATTTCCAAATTAAGCTAAAAAAAATTATAAATTCAATGACTAAATGTTAAGTTACCCCAAGGTAGTATAAGGTTTGATTGTAATAAAAAAAACTTTTACAAAAACTCTTTCCCAAATTTGGGCCGAAGTTATCAAAACTTTCCAAAATGGGCTAAGTTGATGAATAAAATGGGCTTGATGGCTTTTAACTCTTCAAAGGGGTTAAGAAATTGCGATGTGTGTTATTTATTTGATTTTAAATTTTTAAATACCAATTAATAATATTTAGCGGTTTTTTAATCCAAAAAATCTTACCTTTTAATATATTAAGTAATTATTCTAGATAAATTAGATTGCTTTGTTTAAGTATAACCTTCTCTTCTAACTAAAGAAGCCATTTCACCAGTTCACGGAAATGAGGAAAAATGAGTTATCAACATTGTTTTTGGAATTAGATAGGATAAGGAATCAGTTAGAGTAATGGCCCGAAATAAGGTGTTGGATCAATAGAATTGGTCAATCGAACCGTTTGAATCATTTGTTAAATCAATTTTTCTATTTATTTAATTGAATTGGATAAACTAGTTGTGCGAAGAATCAGTGATCGGTGATCGGTGATCTAACTAGTTCAACCACCGATTTGATTCTAAAAACCTTGATTATCAAAGTACATGAGTGCTAAGATAGACCTTATGAAGTTAAAACTTAAAAGAAGTTATGAGATTTTAAGGTCTTCGGTTTAATGCGTGAGTTTTGTTTAAGTTTATTATATTTTTTAGTTTAATTATACATTGTAATTATTGATTTTAGTTGTAATTATTCAAATTTAGTGATTATAATTATAATTGTGCTAGAAAAAGAATCAAGGAGCACATACTTAGGTGTACAAAATCTTTTACTTTTAAATTTAAGGGTAAATTATAAAAATAGACATTAAATTATTACCTTTGTTTTATTTCGGTCATTCAACTATTAATTTTTTTGATTTAGTCATTAAACTTTTCGAAATCAAATATTTTGGTCAAGCTGATTTGGGCTTTTTATTGGTCTAATAATAAATTTAGCCCTCCAATGTTTACACATTATATCAATTTGATTCTAAATATAAAATATTCAACAAAATTAGCCTTCAATGTTTGTAAAATTTGTATTTTTAGTTCGAATTATAAATAATTCAATAAAGTTAGTCCTCAAACTTACAAATTTTGTCAATTTAGTTCTAATTCTAAAAAATTCAACAAATTAGTCTTTGGTCCTTTACATAATAATTTAAGCTTCTTAACCCAGAAATCTTAACTTTAGGTTTCAAAGTTTTATAACTTTACCCTACTCCAATATAAAAGTTTTAACATCATCTTTGGCATAGACCGTTTTTATACACCTTGTTTACCAACCCAACACATGAAAAAGGAAAAAAAAAGAATGAAAAGAACACCATATAATAATGATATTTAAACCATTACAATTGATGAAACAAAGTCGATTACAAATCTTTGGAAAATGTTGCAACAGGCCAGCCAACTTATAATAATAAAAAATCCCCAAACAACAAAATTCGATACTTGAAATAGAAAAAAAATGGGTGAGTTCAAGTTATCATCTCCAGCTTCAAAACAGAAGGTAAAATAATGGAAAATGAATTGTTTAGTTATAGATAAAGTTATGTAGATTTTTTAGAATTCGAACTAAAATGACAAACATTGTAAAGATCAAGGGCTAAATTTGTTGAATATTTTATATTTAGGATCAAATTGATATCTTGTAGGGCTAAATCTATTATTAGACCAATAAAAAAACCCAAATCAACTTTTGAGTGACCAAAATATTTTATTTCGAAAAATTTAATGACTAAATTAAAAAAAATTGACAGTTTAATAACCAAAATAGAACTAAAGTGATAATGTAGTGATGATCTTGAAAACTTTTTTTTTTTTTAAATCCCAAATATGACCCACATATCACCTTTTTTTATAAAAAAAAGAAAAGAAATTAAAATATGAAATTGACAAATACTAAAAATAAAAAAGCGGCTGTTGAAAATGGAAACAAATAGGGTGACGAACATGGACATATTCATAAAAATTTAGACAAGATCGTGGTATGTCTTTATCACTTGGATTTTCTACCTACTTATAAAGTTTTTATTGTTTTCCTACATCACCTTTTGCCTATTTTTCACACCCTATTTTCTTAGCATTGCAGATTTAGAAATTCCAATCTTTTTTTTTTTTTTGGTGTTCTTTCGTTTCTAGTTATAGTGAAGATTGATTCTTAATCATTTAATGGCAAGGTTGTAATGTCTGATTTACGAGATTAAATCTCTATTTATGAGTTTGCAATTATCAAGCTTAATCGAATGATAACAAGTTTGATATCCCTTCAAACAAAGTTTTGGGTTCGTAAAAGTATTATAGAATTGCATCTTTGTCACTTTATTTAAAAAATTAACAAATTAGTCTCCATATAATAGTTCAAAAATAAATTAACTTTTTTTTTAAAAAATTTTATCCCTTCCAACTGTTAAAAACTGACATAACTAACAAAATAATCAAATAGTTACACATAATGTACTACATTTACCCTATTCTAACGTACAAGAACTAGTTTTTAATTGTAGATTAAGATGAAATTTTTAACAAAAACCGATTTACTCTTTAATTTAATGTATAAAGAATAGTCCCGACTCTAGATTTAATTGAAGCCTAACTTTTAAGGACCATACACTTTGACAACTTTTGTGAGAGGGCAAATCTGCGCTAATAGGGACCATCAGGCACTACATTTGGGCAGTGCTAATGACAGTACATTGGGGTCCTCTTGCAGAGCCACCGAGACCATCGAGATCGGTCCCGAATGGTGACAAAATAGGCAGTAATCTCAAGGCAAAGACAACGACACAACTTCGTCATCGGCTTTCCTCAAACCGAACCAGACCACGGCAAAAAACCAAGCAAGCACCCAAGCATTTTTAAACACTTTCGAAAGCAAAAATAAGACCAAATATATAAAGATGGTGTTTCAAGTTTCGAGCTTTTCATGTTCCGGACCTATGCTCTAAACCCAAGCTTACAACAGTGCCTTCGCCTTCTAAAGACGAGGCTTGAAATTTGCATCTCGCGTTAATCTTCTTCACCTCGTCGACCGAATATATGAATATCTTTCTCACCATCTTACAAAATCCCCTGAAATTGAAATTAGAAAGGGTGACCGAATTTTATAAGAACCGGCTTATGGGAAAAATCTACAAAATGCAGGTTACTTACACCCAAGGATCGTCGCCCACAAGCATCATATCACCTTCATTGTCAGTGAAAACGACAGACCATTTAGTACGGTGACGAAGCTCTCCCTCAATATCGAACATTTTCTCTAGCTCATTTATGAGGTCATCGTATCCTTTTAATACGGTTAAGTCAATAGCACGACCGACGGCAATCCCTTGCATTTGAACCTTTGGGAAAATACACATATCTTGAATAACAAGACGGATATGAATATAAAAAAGCGGATACAGATACCCAGTGATTTACCTTAGTACGAGTTCTCATAGAAGAAGTGGTACCGTGCTTAGCCTTTATCTCCTTGGTTGATGTCTCTGATGCATTTTGCTTTTGCTGCTTTGGTGACTGAAAAGTTTCGGGTTTTTCATCAATATGGGACGGAGCTATAACGGTTCCACTGACTGCACTATTACTATTTGTCAAATTGAAACCGAACAAACGGCAGCCTGTGGAAATCTCGAGTTTCTTTCCTTTTTCAACTTGGTCGCGCATAACGTCATTGCTTGTCCTCAATTCAACAGGAGAGGCATCGGCTGGATTGCGGAAAAAGTTTAGAGAGACGTTCACAAGAGAGGAAGGTGGCCAAGCATTTTCGAGCCGAGCCCTCGTGTTATCGGCTTCATTCTGTCTCATAGGCCAAACAACTTGGCTGCTTTCACTGCTTTGGACTTCAGCTATGCTTCCTGCTCGGGCTAGTTCATGTGATTTGGTTGACCCGTGACACCAAAAGGCTGAACCGGTTGAATTTGTAGTCGTTTCTACAAATTTCAATTAAAGAATCCCACCGTTAATAAAGTCGGCACTCAAGAATCTTATGAAAAAAAATGCTTGAAAGAATAATTTCATCCCACCAGAAGCTGGAATATAAACCGGTCGTGGTCTTTTGCTCTTTACAGCTGGTTGTATGAGGTTTATAGAAGCAGAAGCCGAGAATGGCTCTATTTCCCAAGGGGAAACTCGTTCTGGCCTTTGTATCATTGCAGGTTCATCCCATTGAATCTAAAACGAGAAATAGTTGGGCAGAACTACTATCAAAAACAAAGAAAAACAAGTTTATGTTAGCATTTCGAAATTACTAATCGGAAACTATATTCAACCTTCAAGGACCGCCATTTAGATTCTGACCAATGTGGGGAAGCATCTCCAACCCCGACTATGGTACCAGTGAACCTGATTTCGAAAAAGTAAGTCTCAATAATCGGTGAAAACAAAAATCTAAACACTAGGCAACAACATATAGAGCAAAAAACCTACCTTCTCTCGGGGGAATCTTCGCCCTCGAATCTCATCTTGAAACGCATACCAACGGAGGATCTGTTGTTAATAGCTTCGAGATACTTACTTACTCCTATTATGAAATGGCTCGTCCTGAACATAAGGAACACAGTCCTGAGATAAATCGTAATTACAAACTAATCGTGTTTAAACAGAGAGAAAAAAATTATGACCTCGGCTTGTAGTACACAACAAAGAGGGTCTGAGTCATAACGGCATGAGCAGCAGTAGCGAGCACTCCTAAATGCATGTTTTGGCTAGATATGACTGACGAAGGCATTGTGCTTTGTTGATTACCAAGCCGGCGAACCCCAACTCTTAATTCTCCGTTATCACCTCTAATAAAACATGCCAATGCAGTTACAACCAAAGCTACATCACACACACACAGACGCGCACGAAGAGACCAAGTACCTTAGAAACACGAATGCATCTCCCGCAACCAATCTTTTCGAAGTCACAAACGTGCTCCACCCCGTCGTAAGTAAATGTCTCCGAGGTTGTCCTGATCGTTTGTAATAATTACAAAACTAAAAACAGGCCGTAAATGGAACAAACAATGAGAGCTCGGAATGTTCCAAAACCATTACTTACCTCTAAATATATGCTTAAACCGCCACTCATATCCGTGAAGATCTTTCGCGGTTAATTCCTGTGTCGGGGTAGCTTGATTCATATCCTGTTTTAAAACATAATCCAAATCAAAACACCATAGTGCAACAACACTAAACAAGAGATTCTTATATATATTACCAATGGAGGCAAGCACTCGGTGGCATGTTTCCGTAGAACGGAAAACCCTCCATGAGTACTTGTATCTGACGCAGTTAAAATCTTACAAAAGGAATGAACTTCCCTCTCCGGAACCTCGGTCGGGAATGGATCCGGACTCGTCAGTTCACTTTGCTGCAATGATAAAAACAAGTAAATCAATCATCAAAAAACACATATTTTGATCATACAAAGGGAAACCAATACCATTGACTTACATCTGGTTCAGGCTGTAAAGTGATTTGTGCATAAACCTCATCTGTTTCTTGTTCAGCCTGTTAAAATGATTCAATTCTCTTCAAGCTCCAAAAATTATTAAAATAATTTGATACTAAAAATAAAATGGTTTAGTACCAGTAACTGGACATGAAGAACACGACATAGAATCTTTGAAGAAAGATTAAACAGTGGGGCTTCATAGTTAAGTTCTTGATTAGTTGATGCTTCTAACTGCAGAAAATATCAAAAAAGATGAAATCTTTGAACATAAAAGCTAAGAAAAAATATCAAATTTTTAGATTAATTACTTGTTCAATGTGACCCTGAGGGAAATAAAAGACTCTTTCTTGAACATGAGGAATCTCCACTAAAGGGCCTGCACATAATTTCCATAGTTCTGGATACAGATCATCAACACCCAAACCTATAACCAAAAAAAATAAATTAATAGAACTTTAAACACTGTTTGGTTGCTAAGAAAAAACTAAACATACAAAACGATGTCCGTACAATAAGCCATACAACAGCATAAGGAAAACCCAGTTTTTCTTTCTTTTTCCCTTGTAGTTTCTCGGTAGCCAAACAGGGACCCAAAAAAGAACCCATTTTTGTATATCTCAAAACTCACCTGTTTCCCTTGGAATACCTTCTGGTTGAGCCATTAAAACACTGAAGAAGAAACACTATAAGCTTAAAAAGCAACCCCCCCCCCCCAAAAAAAAAAATAATAATAATAATAAGTCTTTGGAGCAGGCAAAGTCTACCCCATTAGTGAGAGCTAAGAAGATCCCCCATGAAACTGTAAGAAAATAAATATAAAAATAATGAAATAAAAGACTAAATGGACACGGCTATTATATATATATATATGTGTGTGTGTGTGAATTCATGATTCATTGTTGGTAGGTAGTTTCCCTGTAACGACTATGCAAGGTTTTTCAAAGCTTTTCTATGTTTGTAAAATCACAATTTCACTGAATAGTTTATAAAATAATTTAGAGTAAATAAAACAAAATACTAATTTTAATACAATACTTGAATAATTCAACTTCAAAAAAAAAAAAAAGAAAACAAATTTAACAATCTTTAATATGGTCTTTATTTGGTGAAGCAGTTGTCTTAATGTAGGACTGGATGTGTTGTTGCTATCTTAAGCTGTGTTGTCGTCTTCATTTGTTTTGTTTCTTTTAATAATAATCTCGTACTGATATATTTTAAAGTTGGTTTAATTCTTCTCTTAGTCCCTATACTTTCTAAACTTTTGAAATTTAGTTTTTCTTTTAATTTTAATTCTAAGAATTTATTCTCTCTTTATTTAATTTAAAAATTAAAGTCCAATCGATAGTATTATTAATAATATTTTGATATTTAAAAGTGTCTCTTTTAAAGTCCAACTGATAACACATTCATAATAAGCTAATTAATAATATTTTAATAAATGAGATACTACTGCTCATAAACTATTTGAGGTTGAGTTGAAAAAAAATCAATTTTGATATGGTAACATCTTGTAGAGCTCAAGTAGATCGAGATATCAATCGAGTCGAATTTGAGTAGCGTAATACTTAGTTCGTATAATCGCGAGCTTAATCAAGCTTTTCATTTTAATATATTTTTATGAAATTATATATTGCCCTTATTATGTAGTGTTAGAGTTGTGTGACCTAAATCCCGTTTGATCCGGCTTGAAAAGTTCGAGGTGCAACTCACTTGTTAAAAAAATAAAATAGAGACGCAAAATTAAGGATTTGTGGGGGCGGACCGTGCCGCTCAAGTTGAATCCATACAAGATTATACTTCTTCTATTAGACGTTGATTAAAATAAATAAAAAAATTACGCATAACCAAAAACCTCTTGTATTATTATTTTTCAACATTAGTGAATTTCTTCTCCTCTCCTCGTGGTTTTTCCCGATAAAGGTTTTTCCACGTAAAATCTACGTGTTCTTATTTTTCTTTCTTATTGCTCCAGGATCATTCCTACTACCATTATCGATGTATAGTATAACATATAGAGGAAATTGCAAACGTGCCATAGAGACCGTTGTACTAGAAGTCAAATTGCATTTTGCCTCTTTTACTCAAAGGCAAATTAGTCTCTATACATTAGATCAAAGAGCAAATTGATCCTTTCTGTTAAAGATTTAATCAATTTCTACTATTTTAAAATCTGGTGTCTAATGAAATAACTAGATAGTTATACATGGAGTGTCGTGTGTACCTTATGCTGACATATAGGGATCAATTTTTAACAGGAGAAATGGATGAATTTTTTAACAGAAGGACTAGATTTCTCTTTTATCTAACCTATAGGGACTAATTTGCTCAATTTTTTAATAGGGACAAAATACAAGTTAACTCCTAATACAAGGCCTTTATGATACTTTTACCTAGAAAGAACTTAAGTATGAACAAGCTCAAGCTTAACTAAACTTAAATACAAAAATTCATAAACGAGCTTAAATGAGAACAAAATCAAGTATCTTGATTATATCTTGAATCTAACTCAAATTTAAAAATTGACGTTGAATCTAACTCAGATCAAATTTGAGTCCCTAATTTCATCAAGTTAGGGTCTACCCTTATTCGAGTTTGATTTGACTTGATTACACACTTACAATTCCTTTAGCAAATAATACACAATTATTTAAAGTTCCTTTAAGTTGACTAGATCACAAGCACCAAAGTTATATTTTTTCGCCTAAAAATACAATCACAATTATAATACACGTCTAAAAAACTATCATTATAATTAACTATTATAAAGCATGATTGTTATCTAAATTAGAATAAATTCAGACATGATTTATACATATTATATATTATAAATACAAATAATACATACCCGAATAATTATCATCAAAATGATCTAAATATGACTATAATGATTTGGATATATATTAATTCATTTGCAATATATATATACATGTTTATGTGTATATTAATTTATTTATGAGGTATAAAAATAATAAACAATGTCAGCAAGGTCTTGATGATGTTAGTGAAGGTTAAGAGTTTGAAACTTTTGAGTGTTTAGGTTAATACTTTTTTTTGAATTTGAGTTATTCGAGTTTGACAATTAAATTCTTTCTAACAAGGCAATGAAGCCTTGATATTATTGACAAAGATTGAGATTTTAAATGTTCAGATTCAAGTTTCATCATATGTAAATTACGTGCGACGGTGCAAGCTCCTTCCATATTTATTCCAAATTAAATCTCATCATATGTGGGTTTTCTCCACAGCTATTCAATTCTAGTTTGATTCTGAATACATTCCAATATTTAACTTATTGTAATTTGTAATGTTTAATTTTGATTATAATTAACTAAAATATTTATTATTTGTAATTGTACTCGAGCTCGAATTTTCAAATTCAAATAATAGCTTAAATAATTTACAAAAGAGTAAATTGTACTAGTAGTCACCAGACTATGAAATAATAAATTATTATCCAACTATTAGTAAATTTCTTTTTAGGTTTTCATTTAACTAACGATGACTACTTTTAAAAAATGGCATAATATCAACTTTAACATGCTAATTATTGAGGGTTAAAATTTTTTAAAATAAACCAAGACTAATTTAACATAATGTATAAATGTTGAATGTTAAAATTACTATTATTATAATTTTAAAAAATTTCACCACTAACCAATAAAAAATTAAATAATTAAATGTTATTTTTTAACTTTTTATAATTAAATTTTTTTAAAAAAATTTACTAATAATTAGAACACTAATATTATTTACCCTTTGGGAGTAGACACGTGAGATAGACAGTGATAAGCACACTCACAGAGCATAGCACGCCTATTTGTTAGTGGGTGTTGTGGTCCAAAGTACACGTAAGAAACTGGAACCTCATAAAGTTCAGCCACGTGGTGTGGTCGTTTTCGTACCTACGTGTCATCATCTGACTTGTCTTCCCTTCTCCAATGCACCACATTCTGCTTCCTATTTCTTAAATAGTGCAAAAGAAAAAGAAGCATTTAAAAAAAAAAATCCAAACATCATTTCCTTTTTTATTTTCTCTCTCTAGATTTCTCAATATTTAATAATTAAATTGAGTTACGATTAAATTTGAAATCAAGTTGAATTAAATCTATAAATTAATGTTTTAATAATCGAATTGATAGTTTAATCAGGGCTAAGTTAGGAAATTATTTGAGGCAAAAAATCAATAAAAAAATTTTAAGAGTAAAAGTGTAAATTTATCATTATACTACATTGTGATTTCCTAATAACTAAAAGAATTATATTAGCAAATTTTCTTTCTTTTTTTCTTTTTTTAGTTTTTTGGGCACTACATTGCCCCTCTCTCACCTCTCTCGAGTCTAATCGATCAAATCACTAGTTCTTGGTTCAACCAGTTTGATATTCTATTTGACACTACTTAAAAAATTAGTTAAAATTCATAAAAATTAAATATATATATATAAATCAACTCAAAAGTCATTTTTTGTACCAATTTTTTTTATTTCCTATCAATTTTGAACAGTTTGCTTAGAGGTTGATTCAACCCCTATGTTTGGAATGATATTTCGGATCCAACCACTTGTTTAGGTTCAATTCAAATAATATTGTTCTAAACGGGAATTAATCTCTCTTAATGTTATTTTCTTCATCCTATCGAATACTTAAAAGAGACATTGATTTCCTTATCACTCAATTCAACAATGATCGATATATAACCTCATGTTTTCCATGTGATTTTATTATTTTAATACTCAGTCTCATTTTTTGTTGGTGTTGAGGGTTCTTTTGGTAAGGTGAAGAGACACTATAATCTAGCAAAAAAAGATGTCGTGGAGAAATGGCAAGAGAAAGATCGAAGCAGACTCTGGGAAACAAGTGAGGTGGCAAGTGATGAGCTGAAAAGAATAAAGAACTGTGGTGGTGGTTGTGGCTATCAAAAGAAAGTTGCAGAGAGAATACTTAGATAGCTAAGTTTGCCACAAGATAAAAAAATCTCAAATGAGATACTCAAACTTCTACTTGTAAGCCTTTAAAAAGGAAGTTATGAAGAAAAGGTGGGCATGAACATGCTAAAATGGGGTGGCGAGATTAAAGACAGTTACTTAAATGTGGGAAATGGAAAGTAACTTATATATATGATGGGTATAATGGCGATTAATAAAAGTTGCACCCACTTGAAGTATTTTAGCAATGAAAGCCTTTTAAGTGACGATATAACATTTGTTCATTAAAGAAATAAGAAAGAAAAGGTACGAAGAAACTCTTAATAATTTTTATATATGAGCCTCCAAGCTATACTCTCTAGAACATCCCACCAACCTTCCAAGTTTATTTCCGAAGAGTCATTCGCAAGCAATACAGAGTTGTTCCCAAATAAAAGTGCTCTGGAGGTCCCTCATGCAAGGAACAATGTTTTTCGGAATTATTATTGATTGGCAAGCTAGGAGAAAAAAACAAGTATCTACGGTTGGTTTATTAGGTTTTTAGTTTTCTTAGGTTTCGATACAACACGTGGGGGATAAAATAATTGTACCAAAAACATATTTTAGAATCAAATATAGATTCCGAAAATCTTACATGCTATGAATTAAACCAAGAATATTGCTTATAATCAACAGCTAGCAGGCTAATAAAGCCAAATAAATATCTAGAGGAAAATCCATTTATGTTATTTATTATTAAATATGCAATGAAAAAGTAATATTATAAACCTAGCTTGGGCGACGAATATAATTCTAATTTTATAATTATTTTGTTGAAATATTAATATTTTTTTAACTTTAAAAATCTAATATTCACATGCTGAGGCTGGGGAAAGTTTAAGGAACGAGCCGAAGTATAAATATATCAATATATGACTCTCATCTTATCTCGACTGTTTGCCTCTTTATCGCCTTAAGCTACCTTACTCTCCTGTCTCAACTTCAACCTTTGCTAACTTAAGCAACCAAGTGTTCTTTGAGACACAAATTTCAGCACCTGTCGTGATTATGTGGAAAGTTTGATGATGGATTTGGATGGACAGTGCGTTTATATGTGGTTAGTGTAAAAATAACCACGGTGGTGATATTAGATACTATAACGATACTGTAGCGTGAGATAAAAAATAAGTTAAACGCACCGCATCCCAACGCCCATCCATACCCACCCCAAGTGCTTGAAACTGTTTGAAGAGGCAATATAATCAATAGAGTAAGAGTGCTTTGTTGAGAGGTACTGTATATAGTACAGAGACTTAATTATGGGCCAAGCCGATGCAAAATTTTAAACCCATTTTTAGGCTTAGATTTAGTTTGACTTAGATTAAAAATGCTAAACTTTAAACCTGAGCTCGACTCAGTCCGCCTGTATTAATTTTTTTAGATTATTTTTTTATAAAAAATAAATTTAAAAAATATAATACATCAAATGCACTAAAAATATCAAAGTAAATGTTTCCCAACAAATTGAAAATATAAAAAAAATCTTTATACTTAAATAACACTAAGATAGTTGCAATTTAACAAGCAAATGTCTCTAAAATAGTAATAAAATTAGCAATAAAACAATAGTTATACAATATCCAAACAATAACAATAAAATAGTAATAATACAATAACAAAATGACAACAAAACAATTGATTCGAGTCTGAGCAAAAAAAATCCTACCCAAGACCCGACTCGACCCGTTTAGAAAACGAGTCTTATTTTTTGTCCAAGTCCATTTTTTGAGTTTATATTTTTACCCAAATATTCTCACTTTTCAGATGGGTCTTCAAACCTAAACAAGTAGCTCGATCCATGATCAGGTCTGGTAGTACACAGCGAGCTACCAACAAAATGTAAACATTTCGTCTTTAGTAGGATTTGAGTTCATACCTTACAATAAGGGCGAACACAAAGGGGTAGGTAGTAGCTTTGCCCTTCTCCCGCCAAATGATAAATTTACAATTTAACCTTTTAATTTTTTTATGAAAATACATATTAAATATAATGATAAAATTATATTTTATCTCTCTAAAATTTATGATTTATCTTAACTCCCTTAAAATAATTTTTTAATTTCACCCTGCCTACCTTACAAGATATAAGACTCTTATGCACAACTATGCTACTATTTGAACTAAATCAAAAGACCCCTCAACACTTCTTGATTGATGTTGAGAAGAAAAAAAAAAACTTGATTGATGTTGAGAGGGATTGAAATTAAGATTGAGAGGCAAAATTATGTCATGTTTGGGAACAAGGACATAACACGTTGTCAACTGAACCACCAACCACAAATAGGGATATGACTTTAATCATGCAATAAATTGACACTGAATACGAATATACTATACGCCAGCACCATTGCATTTAAAGTCTTTAAATTGCCTGTCTCAAAATCATAACTTTTGTCCAATAGAATTAGTTGAATTATCAATTTTTAATTTTTTAATTGATTATCATTTTTTAACTATTAAATAAGAGGATAATACATTTTAATGCACTCGAACTTATGTATTCCTGAATTAATAATGATATCGATGTCAATCGAATTAAAACTCAATCAGCCAATCGTTTTTTAATTTAACTTAAAAGTTATCTCAAATTATTTTATTAATTAGTCTTTCACTTGGTTTAATTAGTCTTTTAATGGTTGAATCGATTCTACACTAATTTAATTTTCTGTTAATTTTATAGTATCATTCGCGATTCAACCAGTCGATTCAATTTGAATCTAACCATCATATTATTTATCTTGCCTATGCCTACTTTTTATGTATTCTACTAGTATAAATTAACATCTCTTAGTCTATAATGGCTACCTTTTTATAATAATTTTACAATAACAAGAAGATAAAATACACTATATTTGATAGCGATTTTGTTTTTTTTTCTTAAATGAAAAAAATACTAATTAACTTTGAAATGATTATTGGTAAAAAAATAATAAAGTTTTGAATTTGATTTTCGTGAACATATAAATAAAATAATCTTAAAAAACCTTTAAATTTTATTTAGAAACTCGACTTGACTCCACTTCTGTTATACATCCGTGATCACTTGTTTGAATTCTAGGTAGGATCTGGGTCTCCTACCCGCGACCCGTATAGGTCCCACCAGATGATTGAGTGTGAGGCAAACCGTGAGAAGACAACAAGGAGAGCTCATGGACCCAGCTTTCAAGGAGAGCTCGCATGAACCAAGAGAAGGTCGTGGTCTTAGTTCTCATATAATATACTCAATGAGCTCGCAGAAGAGAGGTTACAGGGTCTGGCAGGCAACCTAGAGTGAAACACGTGTCCAACATGCCTGAAGTCTGTTCAGAATGTCAATCCTAGGAACAGTGTGGTCAAGTCATGAACAGTGGGGCCATGTTGTGAACAGTAATAATATGTATAAATACTCAAATATTCCCATTAATAAGATACGAAATAAAATTACTCAACAACTCCAAATTTCATAAGACTCGTTTTACATATCAATAGCAAGATTAAACTTAACAATTCTTAAATAACATATAATTTTATAATTAAGTTAAAATAAAATATTTTATTTATACTATTCACTAAAGTATATATCATAAAAAAAAGACCGGATTGGTCCTCAATTAAAATTAAAAAATTACTATCGAAACTATACTTTAAATCGGTAAACAACCGAATATTGTCAAAATATGTGTTTACTTTGAGTTTTTTTTTTTTTTTACTTCAATGTACTAAAAATTTTAATTATTTCCTATCTTATGTTATTTTCCCAAATTTATTTCTCAAAACACTTTTTTAGAGGATATCTCTAACTCCTTTCGGTGTTGGGCGCATGATTAAATAATCTTGATATCCATAAATATTGAGTTATCTATACATCAAATAAATGTTTTATATTTAATTATGGTTTTTGGATATTTTAATTATAATTGACATATAATCATGACATCCGTGGGTGTCGAGATACCCTTTAATATGTAGTTATAATTTATATGCAATTAATTTTTATAGTTAGGAGATAAACCCTAATAAATATAAATGAACCTCAGACACAAATTGTTGTTGAGATCCTCTTTAATTAATATTTTCATTGTTTCTTGACTATAACATTAAAAAAGGTTTCGACTTTTACTCTTTTTTCTAAAACGATGTTTTTGTCACAGTTTGGTTTAATGAAAATTCTTTTATCCGTGTTATCATTTGAACTTCAATTATTAAATCAACATAATAGAGTGATTAAATGAATAAAATTAAAAGTAGAGGAACTAAATTTCAAATGTGTGAAAAAATACAGGGACTAGAAATAGAATTATAACTTAAAAATACTATTTTAATCAACCAAGGCTATACAGTATCCATAACAATATTATATAATAATAATTAGAGGAGAGGGGCAAGTTGATGTTTGTAGAACAAAATTTTAGTTAAGCTTAAAGATGAAGATTTTATTCTAACTTTGAATCTTTTCAAGATTATAAGCAACTCTTTTGACTAAATTAAATTAAAAAAAAAAACCCCAACAGAGAAATTAAGGGGAAACAAATCATATTCTAGTTGAAGGACGAAAATGAATAAACAAATAATGGCTTGTCAAAAATTTCAAGCTGTCTCTTTAATAAGAAACAGTGATAACTACGTAGATTTTTTATTTATATATTTGGTTAAAATATGGTTCAAGTCCCTATACTTTTCGTGCATTTGAAATTTAGTCTTTCTACTTTAATTTTCTAGAATTTAGTCTCCTATATACTTTTTCTAATTTCAAAATTTAAGTTTAATTTTAATTGTTAACACCATTAAAATTGTTGGGTTAAATTCAAAAAAACTGAGTTGGTACTAGTAGAATTAAAAAGTTGATAATAATGTTAACAATCCAAAAAGCAAAAGAAATAAATTCTAAATATACTTTGTAAATTCGCACATGTTGACTATAGAAAAGAAATTATAATTAATTTTCATGTTAATTATTTGTTTATTATGATCAGTAATATTGATTCTTGAAATTTAATTAATCCAATAAAAAAAATTGGCTCTTTGCAACTCTTTAGGGCTAAGATAATTATTCTTTGTTGCATAATCTTTTCAATCTAATCCAGCAGATTCCTTTAGGATTAGAGATTAGATCCATAATTATCTTATAAAAAAATAAATTAAATCTTCAATGGCATCAATTATAGTAGTTTTACATATTCTTATCATTTTTTACGATATTTAATTATTTTTTAGCGTAAAAAAATTTTGACCACCAAAGATATATTAGAAAAAGGCATTATATTATATTAATATGATAAATATATTAGATCGATTTACATGATAAGTTTAATTATATTGATGAATTCAATTAAGGAATCGATTGTAAAAAAATTATGAATATGTTAATTTTAGATTCAATTAAGTAAATCAATTAAATATATATTTATATAAAGTGGAAAAAGAAAAGCTATTGTATCTTGATAGAATCTTAATGAATTGTTCTCATTTTTCTTTGGTTAAAATATTTTGGTTCTTCTACTTTTCAAATTTCATAATTGAAATCCAATTGTTAATACTGTTAAATTTTTTATTAAATTTATAGATGTGACATTTTAAAATAAAAAAAATATTCATTTGATAACTATGTAACTAAAAATATAACGTCGTGATAACCTTGAGTTTAACAAAAAAATTTTAAAAAATTAACCGTTCAACTTGAATTTTGAAATTTAAAAAAATAAAAGAACTAAATTCTAAATTTTTAAAAAATACCCAAAATCTCAAAATCTAAAAAGAAATAATTAGAGAGAGGGGTTGACTAGAGAAAATTTTAGAGGCTTTTAGGGAGATAATAATATTACTGGAAATGGATGATTGGTGTGGGACAAAGTGTGGTCTTTGGGGGTGAATGTCCATCGTACACCCCATGCGGAGACCAATTTCACTTTGTGTTTCTTTTGATTGGCCTTTGGCCTAGTGCTCAATTTTTCTTATGGAAGGGGATCCCCCACACAACAAAAAAATTTTAAGGTACCAACCCTAGGGTTTTTTTAAGATATTTGAGGTAGGGTGTACCTTGCAATTTTGATAAAATTTCATGAAAATTATTGTATTATAAATCAGATTTTGTTTTATTTTTTTATTCAAAAAAATAGGTAAATTATTCTTTATATGTTGATTAAAGAGTAAATTTATCATTTCTATTAAAAAATTCATCAATTTTTATTATTAAAAACTAGCGTGACAGATAGAATAACTAGACAGTTACACGTAGCATGCAACGTATATCTTATTCTGACTTACAGGGACCAGTTTTTAACAGTAGAAATTGATAGAATTTTTAACAAAATAATTAGTTTGCTCTTTGATTTAATGTGTAAAGACTAATTTGCCAATTTTCCGAGTAGAAGGGATAAAATGCAATCTAACTCCTAGTACAAGGGCCTCCATGGAAGAACCAATTTGCTCGTTAATCAGACTAACAACCCCATTTTTTTTAAGCAGGGGCAAAATGCAATTTGATTCTTAATACGTAAGCCTCCATGATACTTGTACCTAAAAATTATAAAAAGAAGGTCGGTTTAGATTTAAAAAAATATTAAAAGGGATATCAACAAGTGTTACAAACAAATAATTTAATTAATTATATTGTTCATATTTATTGATATGTTTGGAAAGTTGATTTAGTATATAAATTTACGTGTAATTATTTGTAATTCATTTATATGTATGCATGGATGACTATAATAATTAGTGAGTCTCATTAAGCGTAATCGATACAAGCAATTACATTTGTGTCACATTGTTTAGTAGCTATTGTAATTAGTTGGTCTTATTGAATAGAATGTAATCTGAGCACCTTAATTATTTGCTTCAATTCATATCTCATGGTTGAAAATTGAAAAAATTACGCGTGGCAATTAACCATGATGACTTTTAAACAAATTTAAAAAATTAGAATCTTTTACAATTCTAAGAATGTATGATTACTATCTATTACTTACACCTTTTTTCAATTACGTTATCACGAATAAATACATACAAATAATCGGATAGGTGATCGAATCGGTCAGACCATTGATTCTCAATTCAATCGTTGGTCTAACAATAAATAAATAAAAAATTATAAAAAAAGGTAAGAAAACACCGTTCAACCACCTTTTTTTTTGTTTCAATTTTTAATTTTTATCCAATCTGAGTAGTTCACTTAGAGAGTGATTTAACCTCTATATCAAGATTGATATGCGGAACAATTCTTAAATAGCAAAAAAATAAAAATAAAAATCTGATGAGGATATTCATGAGGGGGCTTTTTTTTGGTTCTGATATTGTCTTTTACTTGCTTGTAAACCCTAGCATGTTTGCTCATTTTTGGCAAATAAATCAAAAAGATTAATTTTAATAATTTTAAAGAGGTTAATTATACGAAAATATATTTATGGTAAAACGAGTATGATTCAATTTGGTCGAATTTTTTAAAATACTGAACCATCTTATTTTAGTTCGATTTTCTATTTTTTTATTCTAATTTTTTTTACTTTATTTTGATAAAACAAAAATTATTTTATGAATTTTCAGCATTATTTGATAAAATTTTAAAAACATTTTCATAAATATTTTTAAAAAGATTAAGTTTTCAAGTAAAAAAAATAATTTATTTTAGAAATGTTTTTTTTATATAATATTGTTATCGTTATTTTTAATATTTTAAATACAAAATATTTATTTTTACATCATAAAATTTTAAATAAAAAATAGTTGAATTAAATTAAAACCAATTTTTAACTTTTGAATAAAAAATTATCAATTTTTTTCTTAGTCCAAATGGATGGAAATAGAGAACATAGGCTGGTCTAGGCATATGGGTTTTGATTTAAATAATATGAAAATTGGGCCTCTTTTTTATCAAAATATAAAGAATATGGAAGACCCACCTTTTGAAGGCTCAAACTCACAATGTATAAAATTTCTTAGGCAGTGTTTTTGAAACCACGTAATAATTGAATTTGGATGTAATTGCTTGTAATTATATAATAGTGATATATTTAGATAATTATAGTAATTGATGGGTCTTATCGAATTGTATGTAAATAGAGCACCCAATTACACCTTCCAATTCTTAGGTAAAGTGTGAGAATTAGAGTAAATATACAAAAAGTCAATTTTTAAAAATTATTTTTATATAAGTTATAAAAATTATATTATAAGTATGAACACCTATGAATGTTTGGGATGATTATGACAAAAAAAAATTCTTATATTATAAATCTTAAAAAATTATATTATAAAAATTATTTGTATATTTTATAAAGTTATAATAAAAATTATATTTTTTAAATCTTAAAAAAAATCTATAAAGTTATGACCCAAAAAAACATTTCTTATAGAACTGTACAACATATTTATTTATAAAAAGCATAATTTATTATATGTTCATGCTATATACTACAAAAATAATATATTTATAAAAATGTTATAGTTATTATTATTATTATAACTTATGTAATGACTCGATTCAAGGTTGAATTCCTTAAATCAAGCCATCTGGGAAATGTTAGTTGAGAAATTTATAAGACAATCACAAGACCCTAATTTTTTTATAATAATTAATATACATTTAAAAAATATAATTTATGTAACTGTGTAATTACAATTTGTACTATCGAACATGACATAAAAAATTACGATGTAATTATACTATGTCAACCAAACATGTCTAGGAGATTACAATTCTTTGTAATTACATTGTAATTACAAGAGAGTGTAATTACTACCCTAGTAATTATACTTTCATTTAATTACTCTGTGCCGTTCAAATAGACCCTTAATAAAAAATATTAATTTAATATCCTTTTAGGGTAAATAAATAAATAAATATTCAAGTCCAAAACAAGGGTTTATTCCCTCAAAACCCAATTTAATAGTATTTGATACTAATCCTATGCCTAACCTTACAAACATTTTTGGGCTGTGGGCTTTGATTGATTTTTGAAATAGTCTAATTCTGATTTTAGTCCCTACACTACACTAAAATTTGTGATTTAATCTCTTTACTTTATATTTGGCATAATTTAATCCTTTATTTTTATAATGTTATCAGTATGACCCAAATTTGTTATTAGTTAAATATGATTATTTGAATTTCCACACAATACCAACTATGTGACCTAATAACAATAAAAAAGTAGTCATGTAACCACACTTTAATGGTATTATCAATTCGAACAATAGTATTATCAATTCGAATCTACTAACAATATTAGAAAACTAGATGATCAAATTATGAAAAGGGGAAACGAAGGGGCAGGCAGTGACCTTAGCCCCCTCCCCACGTGATAATATCATTTTAGTCCCTTACAATTTATGTAATTATAAAATAATAAAATGATAAATTTATATTTTAATCATCCAAAAAATTTATTATTCAATTTTGATCCTTAAATAATATGCTAATTTCACTTCTAAAATTATGTAAATTAAAGTAAAAAGAATTAATCACAAATTCCACAATAGTAAAAAATAAAAAAAATAGAACCACAGTACCTGCTTAAAACAACTTTTACATCAACACCAATCAATAGTTAAAAGGTAATATATCTCGGATAAATATAAAATTTATAAATGAACTTTGGTTCAACATGCAATTTGATATATGAACTTTGATTTGGTGCAATCATACGCATGGAACTTGAATTGTGGTTCATATGTATGCACAAAACATTGATTTTGATTCAATTCTACACATTTAAAGAAATAAATACATATATTTATTTTCACATTGGATCAATATAACTGATTGTGCATCCAATATATCAACGTAAAATGATGCTAATTCGATAATGTTGTTAGTGATTCATAAAAATTGATTCAAACTAAAATTTCATGTATAAAATTGCATAAAATCAAAGTTCATGTGTGACATTACATATTAGATTAAAATCCATATATAACCTTATTTAATTTTGTTGGAAATATATTATTTATGTGGTGACAAATAAATAAAACGAGTGATTTGAATTAATGTAGAACCCAACAAAGCCATTAATTTATTTGACATCTTACCTTCCACTTGTTTTGTGTCTCCAATTATCAGCTTTGCTCAGCTGCCTTGTTTTATTATTTACATGCAATCTGTATCTTATCATCTTTAAAAAGAAAAAGAAAAACTCACTCTTAATTAGGGCTGAGTTGTTTAAAAGTTGGGTAGTTGGTTCGATTCAGTAGAACGAGTATAATTTAGGTTGAATTTGGATAAAGATTTTTCTACCTCAAGTTTATTTTTATAATAATATTTTAAATTTAAATTTAATTATAGTATATATATATGTTAATATGATAAATTATATTTTTAATAGTTTATTAATATCTGAACAATGAAATTGATTTTTTTTTTGGAATTGAACTGCGGTCCAATTCATGAACAACTCTATTCACTTTGTTTTCATTAAGCCTTAAAACCCTTAATTTAGCTTCTTAATCTTAAGAATTTGCAAGGATATTTGCAACTAGGGTTTAGTTTAGTTTAACTATAATTTTGAAAATTTCGTGGATGATCTAAATTAAACCATGAATTTTATATCAAGGGAGCCGAGATAAAAAGGACAAGATTTTAGCTAATATTTGTAACTAAATTTTTTTATAGACCCTGTGAGGGGTTGCCATCAGAAAGTACATGCAGGACATGCACCGTGGGATCCATTCTATTATGACAGTACGAGGTTGTCATGCTCTGGTGGGACCTTATGGTCTTCAAAGGCATGTTCACACTTAAGGAGTATTCACATATAAAAAACGGAGACGTGTCAAGAACGCTCATTAAGTAGGTGGACCACCTTGGGAGCAAGAGGTCCAAGTCCCTCCAAAAGGATGACACAACTAGCCACCGAGATGTCTGAGTAGAGACGGAAGGCTGATCTCGGATTTCTAAGGTGGCTTGTCATGCCAATGTTCAAAGGAGGTACAACAATATACAAAGAGAGATATATACTTTAATAAGCCTATATGATGATTCACACCTTAAAATTTTGATCCATTTTCTTGTTTTGTTTTCTAAGATTTATGGAAACTAATTCTTTTAGTGTTTGCGACTGTTCTCCCAAAAATCAAGGCGTATCTAAAGGGAAAAATTATAATTTTAGCCATTTTAAAATTTTAATTTAATTTAAATACTTTTAGTACAAAAGTTTTAGCTTTGACTCCCCAAAATTTTTACTCTTATCTTTGCCCCTAAATAAAATTTTTGACTTCTCTCCTGCCAACAATGTAGCTTTAAGATTCAAAAATGAATTATCAACTTCAAAGTGCAATATGTTATCTCATTACGCTCAACACTTATTCATTTAGGGTTTACAAAATTAAATAAAAAATCCTTTAAAAAAGAAAACCAAAAACCCTAATCCAACCTTGTAAAAAGGCACTATGAGCTTTTATATGCAAGTATATGTGTATATGACATGTAGGGGGGATTTGAGGGTCAGTTAGAAATTGTGATGGGTTTAGATTTTGGGATCAACTAGATATGGTAATGGGAACTGTCATTATATTATTTACATCATTGGTTTTTTCTTTATCATTCACTGTTATGCTGCAACACAAATTTCCACTCTTTTTTCTCAATATATTCTGCATGTGGAAGATTTTTATATAGGTTAAAATATGTGATAAGTTTCTGTATTTTTAATTGTTAGAGTTGTGTAATTTAAATTTTAAGAGGTTGCTTGTAAGTTAAGTTAAAAAAAATATATATTCTTTCTAGAAGATTTAGTATTTATGAGGATAATATATTAGCATTTATTAGCATAATATATTTGACTTTGATTAGAATTAGGTTTTTTCAACCTATAAATAGATGTAGTCGAAACTCCTCTTGTAATCATTCGAATTTGACATAGTGAAAATTCTTCTCCTCTGCTCGTTATTTTTTCCTGAAAGGGCTTCCACGTAAAAATCTATGTGTTCTTTATTTTTATTTCTCTTTTCTTTGCGATATATTGTCATTACCGACGTTCTATTTTTACAATAATAAATTTGGAATTAGTCTCTTTAATTTTCAGATTTCAAAATTTAGGTCCAATTGTTAAGACTGTTAAATTTTTTGTTAAATTTGTTAGTGTGACATTTTGAAATTAAAAGAAAATACTCACTTGGTATCATTGTAGCAATGTAACTAAAATATGACGTTGTAATGAACCTAACTTTAAAAAATTAATTTTAACCGTGTTAATATTTGGACCTGATTTTTAAAATCTGAAAAATAAAAAAACTAAATTCCTAAAAATAAAAAATATAAAAACTAAATTTTAAATTACGAAAAGTATATAAATTTATGGTATATTTTAACCTGATTCTCCCTTTTCTTTTCTGGTTTTCCCCTCTTAATGGAGCAGCAGTATGTAGAGTAATTTATCCTTCCCTATATAAAATAAATAAACCAGTAAAAACATAGTAAAATTATATACTATTGATGCATAACTACTGAGCACACTAATTAATGCTGTTTTTTTTTTTTGGATGAAACCGATGACCAAATATATTATTATATCGGTTAGAAAAAAAAGTTCATGTCATTTTTTTTTAATCATTTTAGCGGAGAATGACCAAAATAAAAATTATCTAAAATGCTAGTGACGAAATTAAAATTTTTTATAGTTTGGTGACCAAAATAGAAACACATTAATAGTTGGGTGATTAATAGTATCATTTACTTTTATTTTATAATCATGAACCTTGGAGACGATATTATGGGAGGGGAAGCCACTAATTCTGTAAAGATTAATTACTATAAATGGACATGAATGATTCATTAGATTTAAAAGAAAACCAAGTAGACGAATTTAAGGCGTTTAAGCATTAAACACAAAACCTGAAGTAAATCATAACTTTATTTTAATGAAAGCTTTTTGTAACCTCCCCAACTTGACCTAGACATTAGATCTGAATTCGAGATATTATACCGGCCATCGGAATGACTTAGTAGCGATCAGAGTTTAAAAACACTTTATTTTAGAATGTTTGTTTATTTTAGAAGAAAATTAAGCCTATTTTAAAAAAAACTCACGAGTTAACAAAAAGCCAATCAACTTTAATATTTTTCTTATAATGGTTGACTATTTTTGAAAACTTAGTTAATTTTTTATTTATTTACTACTCAGTATTTACTTATAAACCAACAATGGAAAGTGATTTTTAACTTAGTTTTAATAAAACTATATTTCATGCTTATGTAATTAAAAACCATATTTTAGAATTAGGTTAAATGTCATGCATGCTTAAATAAAACCAAAATCTAAGTTCCATGCCATAGCTTAAATATAAAATAATAGAGTCTTTGAATAACATATAATGCGAATGATAAACCTAAAGAATTTTTAATAAGAATAAAATAGTTTTTGGATGCCTTGTCTACGTCCTAACTTGGTGGGTTATTTGTAGAGATGAAAATAAAAAGGGAGTGAGCTATGAAGCTCAATGTGAGTTTCCTCACAAGAAAATCAATGCAAATGAATAAGCATACAGAAACACAACACATAGAACAATTCACAATAGCAATTTCAGAATATTGATATTTCAAATCATTCAACAATTTATACATATATTTACATATGTCATCTCAGAAAATCCAGCTTGTATGCACATGCTTTATAAATGCCATACAAATTCGGTTTAACAAAAATGATCCTACCCCACCGCTACACACCACAATGGGAGTTCCCCTGAAATCCAACCACCTACACATCGAGTTGTGGTTTAACCACCACTGGTTTCGCATATAAAATCTGCCGCTGGGCTGTAGATACATAACAAAAATCCACAGATGAAATCTACCACTAGGCTGTGGGTGCACAGCAATGTACAAGCCCAATTTTTAAAAACCCGGGCCCAATTACAATACAAAACCCGAATAGCCCAACAACCCAAATTTAGCCCCTAACAGACCTAACCCAGCAAAACCAAGCCTAAATGTACCCATTTACACCCAAACCCGAAGCCCAATAGCCAGGCCCAATTTCCCTAAAAAATATCTAACTAGGGTTTCATTTTCTGAAACCCTAGATGCCGCCAGCTACCCACCCTTCCTCTGACCAGCGCCGCAAGCCACCAACTGCTGCGCCGCACCTACTGCCGCCTACTTCAAACGCCTGCAAAGAGGAAAGAAGGGACAATCATAGCAATGGAAATGATGACACAATCGGTTATAAAAACCCAACAATATGTAATTTCAAGGGGGTTTTTTTTAACAACTTCTGTAACACAAAAAAACAGTTAATAAAAGAAACAAGCAGATTAAAAGCAAGGTGGATTACAGTGCATCTACTCTTTTTATTTTCTGTTTTGTGTTTCTTGTTATTTTATTTTATTTTATTTTATTTTATTTTTTCTTTTACAAATCTTTAAACAAAATAAAAGGGGAAACGGAGAAAGAAACCTTACCTGAATCGCTCCGCCAGTGTCGTCGCCGGAGTCCTCCTTTGGGTCACCAAAATCGGGCGAGGAAGGCGATGATTTATTTTTTCGCGACCCCGAAAGCATGACGACTTGGTCTTCTGTCGGTCCACGAAGCAGGGCTTTAAAAAACCCGATGCTTGGGCTTCCGACCACCGCTCACGGCGGGATCGAAGGTGGCCCTTTGGCCGAACCGAGACCAAAAATGGGGGGTGGCTGAGTCCTTTTTTTTTTCTTTTCTTTTTTTGTTTCTTTGAATTTTTTTGTTAAAGAGGCTGAAAGAATGAAATTTTAGAAGAAAAAATTGTTTTAAATGGACAGAACGAAACGACGTCATTTTGTCTGAGTGTTTTAGCGCCAAAACGGCACCGTTTTACACAACCCGCGGTCGACCCGACCCATTACCAGGAGGATCCGCGTGTTTTCAATGGAAGGGCTAATTGCACTTTTAGCCCTTCCACTTTTTGATGATTTCGCAATCAGTTTTTTTATATTTTTAAATTTACCCCGTTAGTTTATTTTGGATTTCAATTTAGCCCTCCATGAAACTACGTCGTTTTAAAGGAGAAGGACAAATTGCCTTTTTAGACCCTCCATGTCTCGCGCGTGTTCAGGATAGTCCCTCCCCTTTAATTTATTTGCGATTTGTCCCCTTTAATTTATTTTTAATCTATATATTGTTTTTTTGTGTTCAATTTAGCCCTCTGTTTATATTTTGGTTATTTTATTATTAAAACTAATAAGTTATTATTATTATTATGATTATTATTATTATTATTATCTATGTCTTGTTAATTTCAAATTTTACTATATATATATGTGTGCGCATACATACATATTTATAATATATATACGTACATAACCTTTTTTATTTTATATAGATATAAATACTTATATGATATATTTATATACTTTACACTTCATATATATGTACGCATATGCATATATTTCTCAATTTATACCTATATATACATACTTATGTTTTTTATGCTTTATAATTTATATATATATACATAGATATGCATATTTGTTTTTTTTATATATGTATATACGTTCATATAATTTATAATTTATAATTTAAATATATAGATGCACATACATAAATATTTCATTTTTATAATTCGTATTGTTATCATTGTTTTATTTGATATTTATTTATTCATTTATTGAAGTGTTCATTATTTTTATGAAATGCTTTAGATTTTTTATTCATTTATTATTTCATGTATTTTTTATTTGCTTATTATGTATTTTATTTGTTGCTCATCTTAGTTGTGCTTGTATTATTTTACTTACATTATCATCATTATTCTATTACACCCATTTTTTATTTAGATTCCAAAAAAAAGAAATTTTAAAAATAAGTAATATTCGGTATTTTAGATCTTCGAGAGAATCAAGCCCTAACACATTGGGTTCCGATTTTCTTTGTTGGATCTAAATAATCGAGATTACTTTTTTTTAAAATGAATAAAAGCTCATTATCGAGAATTCAATATGTCGTGTCCTAACGCATTGGATGTGACACATTGCTTCTCGGGATGAGGATTTTCTTAAAAATAACAAAGGCAATATTCAATGTTTGGAAAGTTGAGACATTGTGCCCTAACGTATTGGGCTGCAATTTTCTCATCTGACTTGGACAATTGAATACCCCTTTTAAATTTTATCATATGAGTTTTTTTTAGACAAGCAACTTTTTATATAAGTCTCTTAAAACAAAGGATCGTATTTTAAATCTCTTTAAAATTTTCAATTCTCGACATTAAGACATTAAGTAATCAACTAGGTACCAATTTTGGGAGTATTGAGGGTGCTAATCCTTCCTCGTGCGTAACCGACTCCCGTACCCTTTTTTCTAAATTTCGTGGACCAAACTTGTTGTTTTAATAAAACCAAACCGTTTATTAAAAACAACCACTTTTCGAGGTGATCCAATCACACCTCATTAAAAAGGATTGGTGGCGACTCCCGTTTTTTTCGTTTTCGTCAAAACTCAAGTCAACCCCGTTTTCATCCAAAAAAATGGTGTCAACAGCTTGGCGACTCCACTGGGGACCTTTTTTTTCAAAACAAGTGAGTCAAACCACAAGTTGATTACTTTTTGACTTTTTGTCAAAAATTGAAAATTTGGTTTAAATTTACGATCCTTTCATTGCATTTCATTCTTCATTATAACGTATTGGGCTGCAATTTTCTCATCTGACTTGGACAATTGAATACCCCTTTTAAATTTTATCATATGAGTTTTTTTTAGACAAGCAACTTTTTATATAAGTCTCTTAAAACAAAGGATCGTATTTTAAATCTCTTTAAAATTTTCAATTCTCGACATTAAGACATTAAGTAATCAACTAGGTACCAATTTTGGGCGTATCGAGGGTGCTAATCCTTCCTCGTGCGTAACTGACTCCCGTACCCTTTTTTCTGAATTTCGTGGACCAAACTTGTTGTTTTAATAAAACCAAACCGTTTATTAAAAACAACTACTTTTCGAGGTGATCCAATTACACATCATTAAAAAGGATTGGTGGCGACTCCCGTTTTTTTCGTTTTCGTCAAAACCCAAGTCAACCTCGTTTTCATCCAAAAAAATGGTGTCAACAGCTTGGCGACTCCACTGGGGACCTTTTTTTTCAAAACAAGTGAGTCAAGCCACAAGTTGATTACTTTTTGACTTTTTGTCAAAAATTGAAAATTTGGTTTAAATTTACGATCCTTTCATTGCATTTCATTCTTCATTATAATGTTCATCATTGTGGTTTATAATTGCTCTGTTTGTTTAAATTTTGGTATCTTTTGCATTGCATTGCATGACCGTTGGTCACACCCTTTAAGTGGGAGTGAGAAGCTAGTCCTTCGTGAGGTTTTCACCTCTGTGCAGGATAGTGGATCACTTTCGGGATACATCCGTACCTATGTCTTCGTGAGATTTTCATCTCCGTGCAGCCATAGGGAAATGTATTCCCCTGAACCGAACTCGGTCTGTATGAGCTTATAATGAGTGAAGATCGAGGAATCTGCTGGTTCGGGTACCTTATCTCTAGAGCCAAACCGCATATAGAAGACCTTAGGAACCCACCCTAGGTAGAACCACTTCGAACCCCTGGTAGACACCTAAATAGGTGCTTTATTATTTATTGCTTGTATTTGATTTTTATACTAACTTATTGTGTTTTGTTTGATTGCATGGCATACATGGCATTTCATTATAAAAGGCGTTGATTCACATTCGATTACTAGATAGAAAGCTAATCATGGAAAGTGAATTTCTTGATAAAGTGGAAGATAATGCGGTTGTCCGAATATGGTCAGAAAAAACGTAACTCGAGAAAGGAGACAGCTTGACGGAAGGGTACACGTCAGAGTTATCGGACTTCACTTATATCAATGTAACTCAGAATAATTTCCACGAGTTGAAAGAAATATGGGCCTAGTGGGACGATGAAGTCAAGCAATTGTTTTACTCTAATTATGGTGACTTGCCTTATTTGCTTAATATTAAAGTGGACGAGCATTTGTTTCGAGCTCTGGCCCAATTTTGGAATCACGCTTATAGATGCTTTACTTTTGGAGAGATAGACTTGGTGCCTACCATAGAGGAATATACAGCCTTACTGCTGTTGACACCATTTTTGATGAAAACGGGGTCGACTTGGATTTTAAAAAAAAAAGAATGAAAACGGGAGTCGCCACCAATCCTTTTTGACGAGGTGTGATCGGGTCACCTCAAAAAAGTGGTTGTTTTTAATAAATGATTTAATTTTATTTAAACAACGATTTTGGTCTACGAAATTCAGAAAAATGAGTTCGGGAGTCGGTTACGCACGAGGAAGGATTAGCACCCTCGATACGCCCAAAATTGGTACCTAGTTGATTAATTAGTGTCTTAGTGTCGAAAATTGAAAATTTGAAGAGTTTTAAAAATACGATCCTTAAAAGAAACTCTGATAACGTGAATTGAAATATAAGATTCTCTTGTTCCGAAGGAATATCACATCCAGCACGTTAGGACACGATACTCTAAACCATCGAAACCAAGATCACCTTATAGTTTAATGAAACCACACTTTGAAGCTTTAAGAGGATATTTGGCTATTTAGTCGAACGAGAAATCGAAACCCAGCACGTTAGGGCACGTTTTCTCGATTTTCCAAACGCGAAATATTGCCTTATTTAGAAAAATTTCCTTTTGATGCTTGGTGTTAATGCTTGACAAAACAATAACGAATACGACAAGGTAAGCAAAGTAAAGTGAGTAACAACAATACAATAGGCAAAAATGAAATGACGAGGCGATTACATAAATAAAGCATACAAATAAATAAATAGAACTAACATTTTAGAAAAAGCACAAGTGTACATGGATAAATAAACAAACACCAAATAACAATGATGACGATAAATACAATTATGTAAAAATGTATATACATGTATAATTTTTAGCCATAAAATAAGAAACGCATATAAATTATAGAATATGAAAACATAGATAAATATATACATATATAAAAAAATCGGTAAGTATTATAAAAATAAAAATGTAAATATGTGTTTATATATATTTACAAATTGTGATAATATAAAATATATGTATGTGAATTATAAAATATGTGAAGTATACAAAAATCATTTTTAAGAATATAAAGAATATATATAAGTATGTATATGATGTAAAATATGCATAAATATATGTAAGTATATAAAAATTATGAAATATGAAAAATATATTTAAGTATGTATAAGTACGTATATATACATATATGAATTAAGATGTATGTATTTATGCTTATACCTATGTATACATAAAAATATGAGATATAAAAATATAAAAAGTATATTTATAATAAATGAAAAGTATGTACGTAAATATATTATAAAAATGTATCAACAATTTGAAATTATGAATATTAAAATATTTTAATATAAATAATATATAAGATGATGACATATATATTTAGCGATATTAAGAATCCATATAACATACGTAGAACATATATAGTATATGCATACCTTAGAAATGATAAGAATGATAATAAAACTATTTTCTACATTACATAAATACATACACATATATATATAAACAACAGTATATACAATATAATATTAGAAAAATATATAATAATGTAAAATATAACTAATAATAATAAAATATATACAATGATAATATATATAAAAGATATATGTATATATAATTATATAATATAATATTAAAATATAATAATACGACATAAAAAAACATGACACAAATAAAGTATAGTATTAAGGACACATATATAATACATGAAGAATATACATAATACTAAAATGTTTAGGTAATATATGCGTATATTAAAAACTAGTAATAATATTACCGAGGTATATACAAATATGTCAAGTATATATACGTATTATAAATATATTGATATATAACAAAACATAAACTAATAAAAATAATAATAATAATAATAATAATAATAATGATAACATTGGAATATAAAAGAAACAAACATAAGATTAATAAAATATTAGAATAAAAATGAAATAAAAATATTAAATATGAAAATATATATATGTATACACGTACATAATAAAAATATATACTAATACATAATAATAATACTAATACTAATAATACTAATAATATAAAAATAACAAGGATATTTAATAAAGATATAAAAATAAACGAAAAAAAGGACTAAAAATTGAATTAAAAACAAAGTTGTGGGGCAAATGTGAAAGGAAATGAAGAGAAATGGGCTTATTTGAGCGCGCACAAAACATAGGGGGACCGAAACAACAATTATTCCATTCCATTAAAACGCAGCACATTAGCGGGGACTAAATCAAAAAGCGCGAGAAATTATGGGGCCAAATTAAAAAAAAAAAATGACTTAATTGCAAAACCCTGAAAAAGCGGAAGGACTGCGCGCATAAATATCCCATTCAAATGAGAACACGCGGATCCTCTAGCGGGTCGGGTCGGATGGGTCGGGCATGGCTAAAACGACGTCGTTTTGGGGCTTAAGTGTAGCCCCCAAAACGACGTCGTTTTGGAGGGCTATATAAGGCCTAAACTAACCAAAAAATCATTTGGGGAGAGGGAAAGAAAAAAAAAAAGAGAGAGGGAAGAGAGAAGGGAGAGAGAAGGGAGGGGGGAAGGAAAATCCGGCCAGGGGGGCCGGTCACCGGACGGCCACCGGAGGCTCGCCGGCGCCGGCGCCGGCCACCGCACGCGGTGGTCGGAAAAGGTAAAAAAAATATTTTTTTATTTTTTTTATTTTTTTGTTTATATTATATTGTTATTTTTTATATTTTTTTAGTATATATATATGGGAAAATAGAACAAAAGACAAAACAAGAATAGATTCACAACCACCTTAGGTTTCCGGTTCTGATTTTTTTGACTTGTTGATTTACTGATTTTTGGGTGTTCGAATCTCTGCCTTTCGATGTTAAGATTGTAGTATTTCGGATATCAATTGTTTGCTTTTGGTTAAGAAATTGAAAGAGAGAAGAAGAAATAAAAAAGGAAAAAAAAAAGGGTCCCCCCAAAATACAACCGATTCTTCCCTTTGAAATCTCCAAAAAAAAACATCAAAATCCTCCCCTTTGTTTACAATGACCATAGGGCTTTTATATAGCCCAAAATCCAAAAAAAAATACAAAGAATTTCATTTTTTGGTGTTTTTCTTTGCTGTCCTTTTTTGTCTTCTTTTGTAGGCATAGAGTGGTGGAGGCAAGTGGGTGTGCTGGTGGCAGACAACTGGTAGTGGCGGGCCAAGGTGGGGCGGCGGCTAGGGTTCTTCTCCTCTCTTTTTTTGCTGAAAATTGTTTAGGTTTGGGCTGGGCTTAGGGTTTTAGTCTGTTGGGCTAAATTGGGTTTGGTTAGGGTTGGTTTAATTTTGTGATGGGTTGGGCAAATATTGGGCTATACAGCTGCCCCTCTTTGCTCGTTGTCGTGTAACGAGAACAGAGCAAAGACATAGAAAGACCAATTTTGCCCAGCCTTGCAGGGCCTCGACTTCTTTTGACACTTCTCTTCTTCAGGTAGCCTCATTCCGTCCACTGTGCCTTGTTGCTTCGATCCATTCTACTGTACTTCAGGAAGATCTGATTTGTAGCTTTAATCTTCTTCGCAAGGGAACGAAATTTATGTTTTCAGTCTATTCCACTGCAACATCAGGGGGATAAGACCTGACACGATCTCCTCTACTGTAACTTCAAAAAGGTAAGATCCTTTATTTTAATCCACTCCACTGTAATCTCAGGCAGATAGGATTACTATCTTCAATCTACTCCGCTGTAATCTCAGGGAGATAAGATTACTATCTTCAATCTGCTCCATTGTAATCTCAGGGAGATAAGATCTGAAATTTTTCGGTCTGTTCCACTGTAATCTCAGGGAGATAGGATAGTGTCTTCGATCTGCTCCGCTGTAATCTCAGGGAGATAAGATCTCTGGCTTCAATCTGCTCCACTGTAACCTCAGGGAGATAAGATCTGGAATTCTCCGGTCTACTCCACTGTAACCTCAGGGAAATAAGACCTGATGTGATCTTCTCTACTGTAACTTCAGAGAGATAAGATCTTTTAATCCGCTTCATTGTAATCTCAAGGAGATAGGATTACTATCTTTGATCTGCTCCGCTGTAATCTCAGGGAGATAAGATCTCTGGCTTCAATCTGCTCCACTGTAACCTCAGGGAGATAAGATCTGAAATTTTTTGGTCTGTTCCACTGTAATCTCAGGGAGATAAGACCTGTATAATAAACCTAATTATGCCTAATGATTAGGATGACATGATCAAAATGAAACAAATGCTCCTAACTAGACATACGTGAATGGTGTTTGCATGAATGCAGAATTTTATTTTTCCGAGAATGATCTCGCTTAGGTTATCACTACTCGAAGTTTATCAAGGTTTTGTGACTGATGTGCTACAACGCCTTCTCGCTTGACTGATTTTTCTGAAGAAACATTTAGCCAGACTATCCCCATTGTAAACCTCAAAGTTATATCCACTGGGACGCCAAAATTTGTACCATCATTCTCTCACAGTAATCTAAGGGTAGAAATATGTGGCTTTTCCTCTGTCCTCTTTTATCACAATTCGGGATATAGGATCTGAACCGTTCTGGTTTCCTACACCATTCTCAAGGTGTCGTACCAAAGTCTTATGCGCAAGTGAAGGCTCTCTTCTCCGAGGTAACCTCTTCCTATTGCCTGATGATCATTGCTTGCTTGTTCATTTAAGCTTTGTAATTAACACGACAGCTCGTCATTTTGTTCAATCAATGTTTAGACAACAAAATCTGAAAGGATAGTCTTTAGCTTAGACTTTTCCTTCTTAGATATTTCACCCTTTAAACTTGGTATTTTCTAAACAATAGTCATGTTTCAGGTCCCTATATTATTTAGAGATTTTCCAGAGTAATGTGCAAAACTTCTTTCCTGAAAGTTTCATTAGTTCGTTAATCACTATTCCTATGCAACATGTTTGCAAAAAGATCATAACAATGGATAAGAATAAAGCTAGTTCTGATCATAACTCAAATAAAACATCACAGATGGCGAAAGAAAAGGTAACAAAGAAATGGATTGAGAATGTGCGTTTTCACAAAAAGAAAGGAAGAAAAAAAACAAGATAATGTATTTTCAAGAATACACATAAGAACTAGGTGCCCCAGTTATCGCAGCTTGAGTTTCTCTGTACAAACTTTCCGAATACCCTTCTAAGTTTGACATGTGTTCAGGAGATCTGCAATACTCTGTCAATGTTCCAAGACGTTGCATATCCTTTCTTATTGGTTCAAGTAAAGGAAGATCATCATATCCCCCGATCAAAATTTGATCCGCTCAAATCCTGATGTTCCAATCCTGCCGAATACTTGAGTCGCCTTTTCCGGGTTTTCGACTCAAGCCCTCTTTGGTCTCAAAGTGCCCTTTACGGGTTTTCACCTTAGCCTCTCCAAAGTTTTTTTTTTTTTTTTTAAGTGAAGTATTTCTTGACGGAGTCTGCGTTTACAGGATTTGGTAAACTTTTGCCATCCATCTCGCATAGGATCAAAGCTCCACCAGAAAAGGCCTTCTTTACAACATAAGGGCCTTCCCAATTTGGCATCCATTTTCCTCTAAAATCTTTTTGCATAGGAAGAATCTTTTTTAGTACCAAGTCCCCTTCACGAAATTCTCGGGGGCGAACCTTTTTATTATAGGCTCGCATCATTCGTTTCTGGTACATTTGCCCATGGTGAATAGCTCTTAGCCTCTTTTCTTCTATTAGGTTCAACTGATCGTACCGAGATTGGATCCAATCGGCTTCATCCAACTGTAGCTCAGATAACACCCGTAGAGAAGGGATTTCAACTTCAATGGGTAATACTGCCTCCATTCCATAAACCAGAGAAAAAGGCGTTGCCCCAGTAGAAGTTCTAACAGATGTTCGATAGGCAAGGAGAGCAAATGATAATTTCTCATGCCAATCCTTGTAGGTTTCAGTCATTTTCCCCACAATCCTTTTAATGTTCTTATTGGCCGCCTCCACTGCACCATTCATTTTGGGACGATACGGCGATGAGTTATGATGCTTAATTTTAAATTTGCTACAAACTTCAGCTATTGTGCTATTATTCAAGTTCATCACATTGTCGGATATGATCCTCTCAGGCATTCCATATCGACAAATGATCTCCTTCTTCAAGAATTTACTGACTACTGCTTTCGTGACATTTGCATATGAAGCAGCCTCCACCCACTTAGTAAAGTAATCAATTACTACGAAGATGAAGCGACGCCCATTAGAAGCCTTTGGTGATATTGGCCCAATAACATCCATACCCCACATGGAAAACGGCCAAGGAGAGGTCATGACGTGAAGAGGTGAAGGGGGCGCGTGTATTTTGTCTCCGTAAATTTGGCATTTGTGGCACTTCCTGGCATAATCAATACAATCTCCTTCCATGGTGGGCCAATAGTACCCAAATCTCATGATCTGTCTGGCCATCGTGAAACCACTGGCGTGCGTCCCACAAATACCCTCATGGACTTCTTCCAAAATTTTCTTGGCTTCCACAGCATCCACACACCTTAACAGTACTTGATCCTTCCTTCTTTTATATAACACTTCTCCATCTAAGACATATTCAATGGCTATCTTTCTCAGAGTTCTTTTGTCATTCTCTGTCGCTTGATCAGGGTATTCCCGATTCTTCACATATTGTAGGATACTCTGATACCAAGGACAATCATCTTTTCCCTCCTCCTCAATATTGCAGCAATTAGCCGGGGTCTCAGAGATACTCATCTGAACAGGCCTCATTGCCTCAAGTCTATTCACCTGAATCATCGAAGCTAGAGTAGCTAAAGTATCAGCCATTTGGTTTTCCTCCCGTGGGAGGTAATAGAAGGTGATATCGTCAAACTCCTCAGCCAATTCAAGAACTAGTTTTCTATAACCGATTAGCTTAGGATCCCTAGTCTCCCACTCCCCTTTGAGTTGGTATATCACCAACGCTGAATCCCCGTATACTCTCAGTACTTTGATGTTCCGTTCAATGGCTGCACGAATGCCCATAATACATGCTTCATATTCTGCCATGTTATTTGTACAATCGAAGTCCAACTTGCTAGCAACAGGATAATGATCTCCACTTGGGGATACCAAAACTGCCCCAACTCCATTACCCGTAGCATTTGAAGCTCCATCAAAATTTAACTTCCATACGCGATCCATTTGAGGATTTTCTTCAGTATTCGCCACATACATCAAGTCCTCGTTTGGAAAATCGAAATTCAAAGATTCATAGTCTTCCAAGGCTCTACTAGCTAGGAAATCGGCTATTGCACTTCCCTTTATGGCCTTCTGACTGACATATACTATATCAAATTCTGAGAGCAAGATCTGCCATCTAGCCATTCTCCCGTTCAAAGCAGTCGATTCCATCATATACTTTAAAGGATCTAACTTTGAAATCAGCCAAGTCGTGTGATACAACATATACTGCCTCAGTCTTCGGGTTGCCCAGATTAGAGCGCAACACAACTTCTCAATTGATGAGTACCTCATTTCGCAATCGGTAATTTCTTACTGAGGTAGTATATTGCCCTTTCTTCCTTTCCTGTCTCATCATGTTGGCCCAATACGCATCCATGGAATTCTCCAACACTGTTAGATACAATATCAATGGCCTATCTGGACTTGGAGGTGATAAGACTGGGGTATTAGCCAAGTACTGCTTTATCTTATCGAAAGCCCTCTGACACTCTTCATCCCATTCACCCGGATTATGTTTCTTTAAGAGCCGGAATACTGGATCACATTTCTCTGTCAGTTGTGAGATGAACCGAGCAATGTAATTCAGCCTCCCTAGGAAACCTTGAACCTCCTTCTGAGTGCGCGGGGGAGGTAAATCTCGTATTGCCTTTACTTTGTCTGGGTCAACCTTGATCCCCTTTTTGCTAACTATGAAGCCTAATAACTTCCCTGATCTGGCTCCAAACGTGCATTTGGCCGGGTTAAGCTTGAGCTGAAATTTCTTTAATCTCAAAAATAACTTTTTCAAGACCTGAACATGCTCTTCTTCCGTTCTAGACTTCGCGATCATATCGTTAACATAGACTTCGATCTCTTTGTGCATCATGTCGTGAAACAAAGTCACCATAGCTCTTTGATATGTTGCTCCCGCATTCTTCAATCCGAAGGGCATTACCTTGTAACAGAATGTTCCCCATAAGGTAATGAATGTGGTTTTCCTCATGTCTCCAGGATGCATCTTTATTTGATTGTATCCAGAAAAACCGTCCATGAAAGAAAACAATAAATAGCCCGCCGTGTTATCTACCAAAGTATCAATATGAGGCAGTGGAAAGTTGTCCTTTGGACTAGCCTTGTTTAAATCCCTATAATCCACACACATTCGTACCTTTCCATCTTTTTTGGGAACAGGGACGATGTTGGCTACCCAATCCGAATACTTGACCTCTTGTAAGAATCCAGCGTCGAATTGTCTTTTGACTTCTTCTCTTATTTCAACACAATGTCAGGTCTCATTCTCCTAAGCTTCTGTTGAACGGGTTTACAATCCTCCTTTATGGGCAGACGATGCACCACAATGTTAGTACTTTAGCCCAGGC